>NC_133617.1:321528508-321681008 GCF_048593235.1 Sminthopsis crassicaudata | reverse complement strand
TTCCCATTTTTATCACAATTTATCTCACTTCTGCAATTTCATTCACACAAGTTCATGACTAGACTAGAATGCATTCCCACCTATTAAAATCCTATTTATCTTTCAAATTTGCATTCTCATGCAAGCTAAAAGAGATTTTTCTCTTCTGGAACTACCCAGAGTACTTTTAAAAGTTGTTTTCCTCTTCTATGCACTTATAGCACTTTAATTTATATTATTCCTATTTGGGCCCTTTTCTTATTTCCCACACGATTGTAAATTCATTAGAAGGATTCACCTTGCTAATTCAAGCATCTATTGCAATTCTGAACATTTGCTAAATGAATGAATGGATGAATTAATCAGGAAGTTTGATGGAAGTATATTTGCTTTGCTGTTAGGATCTCAGTGCTCTCTCATGACATTGGGTTAATCACCACCACTGGGCTTTAGTGACTTCATTTATTTACAAAAAAAAAAAAAAAAAAAAAAAAAAAAAAGTACTGATTCAAATGTCTAAATCCCATTTTTAACAATTAATTTTAACAATTAAAAAAAATCTATAAAAGAAAGAAAGAATAAACAAATTCAAGAAAATATTATATATATGTATGTATATATATATATAATTATATACATACATTATATAAAATACATAAAATTAAAGACTATAGGATTTAAAGGTGTGAAGCATTAGAAAGAATTGGGATATAACTTGGTTCAGAATTTTTCATAAATCATAAAAGGTGATAGCAGAAAATTTCATAGTACAGTATGTCAGGAAGAATTAATGTCTAATTAGATATTATCCAGAAAAGACTTCCTTTTATCAGAAAGAAAGTAAACATTTCAAATCATGTAAAGCACCTCCCAAATGCCATTGCTGTATATAATCTAAAAAATTATTCCATCTGATTAAATAGAGAATCACCATTGGCAATCTAACAAAGACTATGATTTCAAAAGATCCAAAAAGACTTGAAAATCACCACACATCTATAAAGCCTCAATGGCATCTGAGTATGATATATAAACCCATGTATTAATATGAAAAAATATATTAATACAGAGGGATATATACATATACATGGATATACCTAGATGTCATGTTATTTACATATGTATCTACATCTCCAACACCCTACATATATATATATATATATATATATATATATATATATATATATATATATATATATATATATATATATATATATATATATACACATAATGATTATATGTGTGTGAATACTTTCTTGGACAGCTAGGTAACAGAGTAGATAAGAGTGCCAGGCTTGGAGTAAGGATGACTTATTTTCCTTGTATTCAGACACTTATTAGCATGTGATATGCTTAATAAAGGCTTATTAAATGATTAAACATCAGCATATCAGTCACTTCTCCATCTTGAAGCATTGGAGTCAGGAAGATTTAAATTCAAATCTGACCTCGAATACTTACTAAATGTGTGATCCTGGACAGATCAGTTTATTTCTATTTGCATCAGTTTCCCTATCTGTAGAATGTAAAATCTGTAAAAAAAAAATTATTTGTAAGATAATTATAAAACACTTATCAAAGTACCTCACACATAGTAAGCACTTTCATTATTAGCATTAGCTTAGGAATGTCTTGGGGAATAATTATAGTAGTAATGGTTCATATTTGTATTATATTTTATTATTTATGATGCTCTACTCACAATTATCATGTAAGAGATAAACGTGAATATCATTAAAACTTTAAAAAAATGCTTAAGCTGAAGATCAAGAAATTTAATTGTTTGACATATATACACAGGAAGTAACAGAGTTGGAATAAGAACCAATATATTCACAATTCTTAGCATGATACATTAGTAGTGTGCTATCTTTACAGTACAAAAATAATGCTTATGATTCTTAGAATATAAATTATAGAGCATTTGAATTTTCAGTTTTTTATCCTATGGAATCTATTTGATGACCTAAGTGCAGCCATATGTATTATCGTTGCATTTATTCATTTCTAGAAACACTGGACATAAAGACATTAAAAACATTTTAAAATTGGCTTGTGTCCAAGAAAATGAACATGTATATCAATTATCTGACCTACAGAGTCTAGTGAATAACTCAAGGCTCTCAAGCCTATTCCAAACTATAGTAAAATAATTCTATGTCTGAGGTGGGAATATGATTTATGATGATAGCCTTTGATATAATATTTCTCTTGACAGCTTAAATATTTAGTTAATTTTTCATATCATGTAAAAATATCTTGAATAGATTTCCAGTTTTAAATCTCTCTTGAGCTCAGCTTCTTCATTTTAAGGATGTGGTAATATTACTATATCTATATGCCAGTGCCTTCCACCTGTTGATGAGTTATATGAAGAATTCCATTGGTGGACAGCGAGGATAATTAGTTTCAATGGCCATCTGAAATAGAGCCTATGGAGGGCTTGGAAATGCATCCTGGGACATAATCAACTATACTGACTTATGTCCTGCCATTGGATTTTGATGACTCTGGAAGAGAGAGGCTAATAATTTTGTGCAATTCTGCTTCACTTAAATCCACTTCACAAGACAGCACCAATGATAGCATTGGTCTTCTTCAAAAATTAAGAATGAAAAATAGCATATGCCATGAATGTTGGGAGGGTGAAGTGAAATAATATTTATAAAGCACTTTACAAATTTTTGAAGCATTATATAAATGTTAGGTATTATCTCTTAGTGGCTATTGTTGACAGCTATAACTCTCCCTTTGTTTCCTGGCTAAAGAGAAAAATATAGAAGCAATAAAATAAGAAGTGGAGAATGTAGGAAATTTCCTCCTACATTTCTCAATCAACTGAAAGAAAATCTCTACCATATGCTCCACCTGGAGGTAGGGTGGAGCATAAGAGATGGAGGTTAGAGTGAGATTTGGGGAGTGAATATATTGCAGGGATACTTTTTTTTTTTAAGTGAGTTAATATAAATATTAGATGCTTAACAATTATGCATGAATATATAAGTTATGAGAAGGCACAATTAATAGACACTTCATTTTAGAAACATATATAAAATACTGCCAAATATATTTTAAAATAAGTATAAGAATTTGATATGCAGTCCTGGTAATGAGGTTGGTTAATTAATGTGTACATTTTAGATAAACACACTCTGTGGGAAATGAAAATTCACTTTATATATTGACCACTTTTGATACATATCTCACATAAAGAATGAAATAGTTTGAAATGCTAGCATTTTGTATACTAACAATAGAGAAGGAAAAAAAAAGAAGTTTGAAGAACTATATCTCTATTACTACCTAATTACCTATCTATCTATCATCTATCTATTTATCTATTCAGATATATTCAGAAAGCATGCTCTCAAAATCTAATTGCTTAAAAAGAACATTTAGGATTTTGATTTTAAATGTATTATGAAAAAAATGCAAACTCATTTTAAAACTTCCAGTCAGTGACTAGACTTCATAGCCAATGATTCTTATTGAGGCTTTACCTAAACCTTTTACCATAAGTTCTTTCAGGATGATCATCTGTTGTGAATATCATTTTTTCCCCTCTTGATTGGCACTCTAAACATCTTGCTATCTTTAATTCTGGCTTTTAAATTAAGGACACACACCATAAAAATGTATAACTTATTGAAAATGATTATAAAATTAGCATTTCTTTTAAATTTTTTACATTTAACTATTTATTTATCTGCTCCCCATCATAACTTGAAAAAGCAGCATGATGTGGCTTAATTCATCAGCTTTGTTTTGTGTATGCTTAATTTGTTCCATTGAATTTCATTTAAATATAGAAACAAGGCACATACTTTAATATACACTCACATTCTGACTCTTGTTATACGGGTATAATGATCTCAATAAGTCATACAGATGTGATACATCTGTAGATGAAGCTAAAAGTTAAGACATAAAGCATGCAAGGAAGACACTGCTGAATTATTAAAGAGCTGAATTCCATTGGAATTTTGTTGGTAGCATGGAGCCATCTTACTGCACTTTATGATATCTTACCTTAGTAATCTTAAACTTTGCAATAATTATAAAGAGGAAAAACAATGTAACTTTTCAGACTTCAAGTTTGTGAGATTGTATCAATGTATAAGCTCCTTTCATTTAGCATATTATATCCTTTTAAAAAGTATAGTTTTTATGCTTAGAAGTCATAAAGATTAAAAAACAAAACAAACAAAAACCAAACAATAAAATAAACAAAACACATAGTTGGCAGTGTTCTAGTGATGAGTCCATACAAACCAAGGTAGGCTGATACGTAGAGGAAAAGCAGTTTGTAGCCAGGTCTGGAGTTTATTTTTTTCCAGCCTGTTAAGACTTGCTAAAGTTATATTCTTCTGGTAAAGGACTGAGAACTGTGGGTTATCTGCATACTCAGATGATTAATCAGAATAATAAGTTATTACAAGATAAACTTTTTGTATCAATTCAAAAAGAAAAGTATTTCATTAAAATATTGCCAAAGAAATGATAATAACTTTTTAAAAAATTTGATATGAACATTTTATGGATTTTCCTTTCAGGCATCTTGTGTGTGATTTAATATTAGGTTATGCATATTTTAAAAACTATTCTCCTTCATTAGTCAATTTTCTACTTTTAAAGTTTATACGATAAAGATATGACATAGGAATAGGTATTCTTCTACAAATGATATTCTACAAACTGCATATTTATTTGAACACACTTGACTGAAGAAAAGCATAAAGAATGTGAAATGTTACTCTGCTTAATACTAGTTGACTATCAGAATGCGTTGGATTCAGCCAAGCAAAAATGCCACTATAACAATTCCCTAATAATAAAATGCCATTATGCTTGGTAAAATAAAATGTTTCTATGAAAGATATAAAACAAAGACAATTTCATTCTTTCAAATGAAGAATAAATCGAACTGATACATGGTCACCAAAACTGTTTTATGCTCCCATGGAAGAAGCTGACAAAGAGCATAAATAGAAGAAAGACTCATGGGAGATAATAACTCTTGTCTTTTTCAGATAGTATTGTTCTAATTGCTTCAGTCCCCAGGATGGTCCGTTCTTTTGCAACAACCTGCTTTACTAACACTGGGATAAAAACAAATAAATGAAGAATGACTGTTGTCTTTCTTAAAAGAATCAAAATTATCAGTAGCCAAATGAAAAATGATGTTCCAAATCATAAATGTAATAGAGTAATAGAGTATCTTGGAATTTTTGATTTAGAAGGAGATATCTTCCCACTTTCCTGTCAAGGAAATTTGGGGCTATCACCATTTTTGAGCAAAGGAGTGTTTACCATTTTGCCCAAAACTTAACAAATTGTTTCTTTCCTGAAAAGAACAGACATCACAGGGCTAAGGGTTTAAAAAAAATGAAAGAAAAAAAGAAATAGAAAGATGGTCTTTAAGAAAATTAAAGAGAAGGGAGGTTGTTCAGAGAAAAGAGAGATTGGGGGAATTTGGGTGCTTATGAGCTAACTGGAACAGAAGACTCTCGCTAATGAAACTTGTTCAATTTACCTGTTTAAAGAATGATATAAGTTCCAAAACAAGTCTACCTTTCCTTTACTTTTCTTTACCATTTCTGTCCAATAATAGATACCTTAATATACTTTGATTTTACCTTTATATAACTCATTAAAAATGTCATAAACTTTACTGAAGAGGCTCCAAGTTGAGTAGAGTAAACAAAACATTTAAATTAGGGCAAAGAATCAATCCTTTGTATGGGTGTCAGGAAGATTCCTTATAGGGGTGCTAATCTAAAAAAACAAACTATTCTAAATTAGTAGTGATGATTAAATCAATAGAAAGGAAATGAATAGGGAAGAGAGAGAAGAAAAAAAATTACTGTTATTTGACAAAACCTGCTGAGTAAATTATAATGCAATTAAGCAGAAATTAGGTTATGGACATCATAGTAGTGTAAACTACAAATAAATATGATTTATAAATAAAAAGGTGACATCACAATTCACTAAAAAGTTTATAGAAGAAATTAATTTTCATATTTATACATGAGAAGATTTCATGGTTGTTAAAGGGATAACAGAAGATTAAAAAAATAATCTTGATTCTATAAAGTAAAAAAAATTAGTTCTTACAAAAATATACTTTGAATTAGTAAAAGGGAAAATTCTTTGAATAGGTTTTCTAATAGAGATTTTATATATAAGATATTCAATTGGCTAATTCAAAATTGTAAGAACAAGAGCCATTTTCCAAGAGATATCAGATTAAAAAATATTTTTAAAAGCAGTTTTCAAAGGAAGAAATCCAAATTTTCAATAATCAAAATTTTTTAATTCTCCAACTAGCTCATAGTAAGAGAAATTAAAATTTATTCAGAAGTTCCACTTCAACCTTGCTAGATTGACAAAAATAATCTGTGAAAGATAATCCCCATTCTATCTCACCCTCCTCACCAAGAAAAAAAAAATGTGACAAATATTGAAGGGATTGAAGGAAAACAAGCATATTAATTCACTGTAGGTGGAACTGTAAATTACTCTAGAGATTCTACAAAGCAATTTGGAACTCTGCCCAGAAAATTATTAAAACGTGTATACATTTTGATGAGCTTCTTGATGTAGAAAAAAACGTCGAAAGACTTGGACTTACAAAGGAAAATGCTATCTATCTTCAGAGAAGCAGATGACAAGAAGAAATAAGCATAATATGGTCTTACATACATGTGTATGTGTATATTATAATACTAAGTTTATATATGTATATATATATATATGTGTATATGCTACAATAAAGCACACAAACACACATATGCATGTATATATATATATATATATATATATATATATATATATATATATATATATATATACATGCATATGTGTGTTTGTGTGCTTTATTGTAGCATGGAATTGGGGGAGGGAGGGGAAAATAAAGCGAAAAGGGCACAGCAGAAAACAAAAGAAAACCCATAAGAAAGCAAAGAAAAGCCATGCAAATTTGAAAACAATGTGTAAAAATTACTAAATAAGTCTCCTGGAAAAGGAAATCTATTGTTTTGTATTGAATCTTCTCAGGTTCTGTTGTACACATGACAATGCTTTATTTTTCTTTTATCATTTTGTGTATGCTTAAAAATGAATTTACAAAAAAAAATGTACATATATGTTAATGTTATATGTCTTCTCCTGAAACTACATGAGGGTTTCTTAAACTCTTTGACTCTTGACCACCTTTTATTCAAGAAACTTTTATGTGTATATAGATATAAATATAAACAAATCTGATAATAAAACATTTTCATGGCCCTCCAACTTCAGTTGTGACCCTATATGTACATAGTTTAAGAAGTTTTGGTCTATACCACCAAAAATTCAAATAAAGAAGAAAAAATCTCTAACTACAAAAACATTTATAATACTTCTTTTCATGGAGAGTAGAAATTATGAATTAGAAAATTGGAAATTGAGGGAACATCTTCCTATTGGAAAATAGCTGAACTAATTGTGGCATGTAAAGTAAGAAAATATTATTGTGACATAAGAAATAATGAAATATACCATCTATTAAGTGATGTAGAACAAAGTGAGGAAAATTGAGAAACCAATTTATATCATGATAACAGAATTCTAGGGGAAAATAACTATATGAGACTTTGAAAACTGTAATCAATACAATTCACAAAACCAAAATAATAAAGATGAAGCATAAGTGAAGAGATGGTGCCCTTAAAATACCTAAAGAGATATACTTTTGGATAGAGGCAGCATGAGACTTTGCTGGTTTATGAAGTTATGTAGGGCGAGCATTATATTTAAGAATTTTTTTCAATTAGTTCAATAAAAGATGACTGTCACAAGAAGGAGATTAATTTTAAAAACAACTTATGATAAACCACATTAATTTTAATAAGATTTATTGCTTTATAAGTGGCATTGTTCAAGATGTAAACTCACATATGTAATTACATTTCCAAAGAGAAATAGAACACATAAGAATCACTTTACTACTAAAACAAAAAATAAATAAATACAAAACCAAAAATGACATCTCAAATCAAAGCCTTAATGGAACAGGAATGCTAATGAATATAGCATCAGTATATTAGAATGAGTACTGTTTCACTAATTTTTAAATGTGTTAAAATCACAGAATTTAAAGTAGATGCCATTAATGTTTTTAAATTGTTGTACTCTAAGACATAAAAGTTATTAGCAACTTTTAAAAAGAACATATTTTATTTTTCAGTTTGCTATCCTCAGGAGAACAAAGAAAGGGGAGGAAAAGATCTACGCGAAAAAAATTATCTTCATAGCACAGCTCTTTCTGTTGGCAAATAATTGAAAGTGAAGGGATGCCTATCAATTGGGGAATACTTGTACAAGCTATAACATAAAAATGTGATAGGATATTATTATACTATAAGAAATGACAAATACGATGGTTTCAGGAAATAGCTGAGAGACTTATATGAACTGATTCAAAGAAAAATTAGAAGAACTAGAGCAAAAAATCATACAAAGTAACAGCAATATTATAATGATGATGAATTGTGTAAGACTCAGATACTCTGAACAATACAATAATTCAAGACAGTTCCAAAGAAAACATAATGAATTAGACTACCTGCCTCTATAGAGACAACTGATGAGCTCTCAATGCATAATGAAGTATACTTTTTTCTCTTTATGTTTCTTGATTTTCGTAATTATTTTCTACAATATGGCTAACATGGAAATATGTTTTGTATAATTTTACATGTAAAAATTATCTTCCCAAAGGGTGGGAGAGGAACAGGAGGGAGGAAGAGAATTTGGAACTCAAATTACAAAAGGTGAAAAATATTAAACGAACTCTGTGTGTGTGTATGTGTGTGTGTGTGTGTATGTGTGTGTGTGTGTGTGTGTGTGTGTGTGTGTGTGTGTAAGGACCCAATTTTACTCCCTTTGCCTAAAAATATTGAAGTCCTTTTCATGATAGGAGACAGAGACAGAGAGAGAGAGAAAGAGACAGAGAGAGAGAGAGAGAGAGAGAGAGAGAGAGAGAGAGAGAGAGAGAGAGAGAGGAGAGAGTAACAGACAGAGAGAGAGAGAAGGAAAGGAAGGAGGGGGAGGAAGAGAGGGAAAGAAGGGGAGGGAGGGAGGGTGGGAAGGAGGGGAAGGAGAGGGAGAGGGGGGAGCAAAAGAGTGAGGAAAGGAGGAGGAAGTCTGAAAATCAAGGAGCAGAACCTTTTAGAGAGTAGTTAAACACAGGGCACACATAAACATAAATGGCTTGATGAGATCTGATAGCATTATAAAGAAATGACAAAATGGAAAATTTCAAGGAAAACTGGTAAGATGTGGATGAACTGATAGAGAATTGAGTAACCAGAACAACAATAATAATAACATTATAATGGAAAAAATATTCAATTGCTTAGGAATTTTGTTCAAAGAATGTTATGGGCCAGAACTTGAAATAAGGTGCTGTCAGTTATCTAATTTAGCATAGTAGTTAACAGTTCTCTAGTTCACTAATGTACTTAGTACTTCCCAGAGTTCTACAAGATTCACACCTTTAAGAGAGTATATATAAGCTAGGAGCCTCAGCCAGGATTCAGTCCAGAGATTCAGAAGCCAAAGAAGGCAGGCCTCTCAGAACCAAGGAGAGAGATAGGCCTCCAGAAAAACTAGTCCAGCCCCAAGTGCAGGAGACAAGACTTTGAAGGAGACAATAAAGGCTTTGGACTTTAATCCCTGGCTGCGCTTGTGATTACTGAACTGAAACTTAAGGCTGCCTCTAGAGACTCCAAGGAAACCCCAACAAGAGAACATTACATTTTAAAGAGAATATTACAAATGAAATTATATTTTTGTACAAAGAAAGATGAAGCAGGCTACTCATTGTTTGACAAAGACATTCAAATAACAATGCAGAATTAGGCATACATTTTAGGGCTCGGATATTATGTGGATTTACTTTGCATTTTTGTTATGAGAATTTTATTTTCCTTTTCTCTTTTTGTTAAACAGAGATATTATTGGAGAAGGAAAGAGAACCTAAAATGTGGATTAAAAAGAAAATGAATATTAATTTAAAAAGAAACAAACAAACAAAAAAAAGATCACATTCTAAACTATTCCTTTCTCCTGAAAGGGGGAATATTCAGCCCATCTTCTAAAAAGCAAATAGAAGGGATCACAAATGATCAAATACTTTGCCAGCTCCATATTCTACAAAAAAATCAACTCAGTATAATTAGTAATCTCATGTGAAAATTTAAAAAATGCCTTTTCTTTTTTCTTGAAGTTTAAATATTACACACATTTCATTTTGTTTTTATATTAAGTATACTGCCTTACATCATTGCTCAAGTATGTATGCTAGCAACTTTAAAGCATTTTTATTATTAGAATCTTAATTTTAATTTATATCTGAGAACAACTGTCTTGTATTTGTTATAATTTGCTGATAACTGTGGTTGACATTATTATTATTATTTCTAAGACAGTGATAACTGTAGAAAAGTCTGTTTGGGAAGGAGATGATAAAGGTCTTTTTTTCTGAAATGTCAAGTATTATTGTATTTATTTGTTACAGATGAGTCCTTTCTTTTTTGTTTTTGCTTTTTGATGGAGGGGGAATGGACAACAAAATCAAAAGTGAAAACAATTAAGAAATAAGTACTATAACAAAAAGAAAATAGAAGGAAAGTTCAAAATACATTTATAAAAGCTGGACAGTATTAAATTACCATGTGAAAATTAATATTTAGTGTTTGAAAAGCTATGCAAAAGGAAGATTTGTGATTTTTCCCTATTCAATTTTCTTTCTTGTTTTATTCTTCACATATGGAAGAGATTATTTTATATCTACAAAGTTCATAATAATGTAGTGTCCAAGTTATGATTCATAGTTGGTTGTGTGACAACTTAGTGAGTCCAATAGTATATATATATATATATATATATATATATATATATCTTAGATACAGTAAATGGAAAAAAAAAAACTTTTAGTAGTTGTTTTACCTCCAGAATCAAAAATAAAGTCTTTTATTTGGCATGTAAGGTTCATCATGACATGATCCCTTCCTACCTTTCCAGTCTTCTTATACTTTATTGCCTTCATGCATTACATAATCCAGCTATTTTGGCTTCCTTGATTTTCCTCTCATATTATATACTCCATCTGCCACCATTACCATGCTTACTGACTATCCCCTATACCTTATTTTTTTTCCTTCATCTCTTTTTAGAATTACTGATTTCTTCCAAGACTCATTTCAACAACACTTTCTCCAGATGGTCTTCCTTCATCTCCTCAGTTGTTGGAATTTTTTCCTCTTTGTTCACCTTTTATCAGTTCTGTATGTATCTTGTAATGTTTCCTTCATTCAATTTTAAGCTCATTAAGGGCAGAATGTGATTTAATCTTTTTTTTTTTTTCTATTTAGCATAATGCCTAAGCTATATATAATACTGTATAGCTATAGGTTATTTTATGTTAGTGTCTCCAAATAATAAAGTTCAGTGTCACCAAATGGCAACAGGGAAGTATTAGGTGGCCAAAAGTAGGACTTAATATATTAACAACTATTAATTATGTAAGAGAATTGGTAATAATATTATCATTAAAGCCCATATAACTAGAAAAGAATAAATGTTTGTTGTATATTGATAGTGAGGCACAAATTATGGGCAGTAGACATGTTTCATATCATTCATACAATGTCAAGAAAATGAACATATTTATCAGAGACTCATTGTGGAAAATTTGCCATTGGAAATGTGTAATTGGACTTCAAGAAGGAAAGAATTAGGTTATGATACTCATACCTTGAGGCAGCAATGTCATGAATTAGATCATAAGTCTATAGAAATTTCATTGAAATATTTAGTTGAATTCCATTCAAAATAACAGTCGATAGTATAAAATATTTGGGAATATATCTACCAAAGGAGAGTCAGGAATTATATGAGCAAAATTACAAAACACTTGCCACAAAAATAAAGTCAGATTTAAATAATTGGAAAGACATTCAGTGTTCTTGGATAGGCCGAGCGAATATAATAAAGATGACAATACTCCCCAAACTAATCTATTTATTTAGTGCTATACCAATCAGACTCCCAAGAAACTATTTTAATGACCTAGAAAAAATAACAACAAAATTCATATGGAACAATAAAAGGTCGAGAATTGCAAGGGAACTAATGGAAAAAAAGTCAGAGGAAGGTGGTCTAAGTGTACCTGATTTAAAGCTATATTATAAAGCAACAGTCACCAAAACCATTTGGTATTGGCTAAGAAATAGACTAGTTGATCAGTGGCATAGGTTAGGTTCACAGGGCAAGATAGTGAATAAAAATAGCAATCTAATCTTTGACAAACCCAAAGATCCCAAATTTTGGGATAAGAATTCATTATTTGACAAAAACTGCTGGGAAAACTGGAAATTAGTATGGCAGAAACTAGGCATGGACCCACATTTAACACCACATACTAAGATTAGATCAAAATGGGTCCAAGATTTAAGCATAAAGAATGAAATCATAAATAAATTGGAGGAACATGGGATGGTTTACCTCTCAGACTTGTGGAGGAGGAAGGAGTTTGTGTCTAAGGGAGAACTAGAGACCATTATTGATCACAAAATAGAACATTTTGATTACACCAAATTAAAAAGTTTCTGCACAAACAAAACTAATGCAAACAAGATTAGAAGGGAAGTAACAAATTGGGAAAAATTTTTTACAGTTAAAGGTTCTGATAAAGGCCTCATCTCCAAAATATACAGAGAATTGACTTTAATTTATAAGAAATCAAGCCATTCTCCAATTGATAAATGGTCAAAGGATATGAACAGACAATTTTCAGATGATGAAATTAAAACTATTTCCACTCATATGAAAGAGTGTTCCAAATCACTATTGATCAGAGAAATGCAAATTAAGACAACTCTGAGGTATCATTACACACCTGTCAGATTGGCTAAGATGACAGGAACAAATAACGATGAATGTTGGAGGGGCTGTGGGAAAACTGGAACACTGATGCATTGTTGGTGGAGTTGTGAAAGAATCCAACCATTCTGGAGAGCAATCTGGAATTATGCCCAAAAAGTTATCAAAATGTGCATACCCTTTGACCCAGCCATACTACTACTGGGCTTATACCCCAAGGAACTACTAAAGAAGGGAAAGGGTCCTGTATGTGCCAAAATGTTTGTGGCAACCCTTTTCATAGTGGCTAGAAGCTGGAAGATGAATGGATGTCCATCAATTGGAGAATGGTTAGGTAAACTATGGTATATGAATGTTATGGAATATTATTGTTCTATAAGAAATGACCAACAGGAGAAATACAGAGAGGCTTGGAGAGACTTACATCAACTGATGCTGAGTGAAACGAGCAGAACCAGAAGATCATTATACACTTCAATAATGATACTGTACGAGGATGTATGCTGATGGAAGTGGATATCTTCAACATAGAGAAGAGCTAATCCAATTCCAATTGATTAATGATGGACAGAACCAGCTACATCCAGAAAAGGAACACTGGGAAATGAATGTAAACTGTTATTTTTACCTTCTGGATCCAATTCTTCCTGTGCAACAAAAAATTCGGTTCTACACACATATATTGTATCTAGAATATACTGTAATATATTTAACATATATAAGACTGATTGCCATATGGGGGAGGGGGTTGGGGGAGGAAGGGAAAAAATCTGAATAGAAGTAAGTGCAAGGGATAATGTTGTAAAAAATTACCCATGCATATGTACTGTCAAAAAAATGTTATAATTATAAAATAAAATAAAAAATTAAAAAAAAAAAGAAATATTTAGTTGAACTATTTAGCATTGCTAGTTCTTTCTACATTTTTCTCTGATTATGGTAAGATCACACTTTTGAAACTTTTGGCACACTAATACTTGTATACTGAAATCATTAGCATTGTAACCTATTATCAAAGATTAAAATAATCAAGTCTTTTAAATACCATAATTTTATCCTTAGATTTTTTTAACAAGAAAAATAGATTTACAGTAATCATCAAAACCATTTGATACTAGCTAAGAAATAGAATAGTTGAACAATGGAATAGGTTAACTTCACAAGACACAATAGCCAGTAACAATGGTAATCTAGTATTTGATAAACCCAAAGATCCCAGCTTCTGGAATTTTCTCACTATTTGACAAAAATTTCTGGGACTATTGGAAAATGGTATGGCAGTGACTAGATACTGAACAACAACTAACACCTTATACCAAGATAAGGTCATGATTTAGACATAAAGAGTGAAGTTAAAAGCAAATTAGAAGAACAAAAGATAGTCTACCTCTCAGATCTGAGGAGAAAGAAGGAATTTGTGACCAAAGAACTAGAGTATATATTATGAAATTCAAAATGGATAATTTTGATTATACTAAGTTTAAAAGGTTCTATATAAACGAAACCAATGCATAAAAGATTAGAAGGGAAGCAAAAAGTTAGAAGAACATTTTCATATCCAAAAAGGATAAAAATAAGATAAAGGCCTCATTTCTAAACTATATAGAGAACTAATTCAAATTTATAAGAATATAAGCCATTCTCCAATTGATAAATGGTCAAAAGGATATGAAGAGACAATTTTCAGATGAAGATATTAAAAATAATTTCTAATCATATGAAAATATGTTTTAAATCACTATTTATTAGAGAAATGCAAATTAAGACAGCTATGAGGTAATAACACACACCTCTCATATTGGCTAAGATTGAAATGAAACTCATATATATTTTGGTATAGTTGGATGACCTACCTACTGTGGTATGTATTCAGCTTTTAAAAAGAATAGACTCTTAAGATATTTAGCTGGAGAGGAACTTATGTATCAACATGTGAAAGCTCTTATTTTAAGAAAAGAAATAAGAAGTCCCAGGGAATAAAACTAATGGAACCAGGTTTGGAATTCAGATCTAATGATGACACTTAACAGCACTATTCCCACTATAGAAAAACAATGCAGTTATGTGGAAAGAATTCTGGGCATTGGGGCAGATTAGTATAATGGATAAAGTGCTGGTCCTGGAGTCAGAAGGACCTGATTTTGAAAATTGCCTCAGCTACTTGACAATTCATACCTGTATAACTCTAGGTAAGTCATTTAATCTCAATTGCATTAAAAAACAAAGGAATTCTGGGGATGGAATGAATAGTCTGGTCTTTGAAGGTGTGACTTCATACACTTGTTAGCTAAGCAAATTATTAAACTTTTTAGAATCTCAATTTTCTCATCTTCTTAAATGGATATATGAAACTTTCTACTCCTTGTCTCATAAATTGAGGAAATCTCTTTACAAACCTTAAAGCAAATGTAGATACAAAACATTCAATATCATCTATTACTCCATTCTGGTTAAAAGATAGTTGTAAAATGATGTTACCTGGGTTTACTACAAATGTATGTTATCTTATCAGATGGGTCTTCACTGATGTACACAAATCCTTTTCCTTCATCTTTCATAATTCTCTAACACACTTTACATGGTGCTTTTTTCTGAACCACTCTTTCTCTCCTACATTCATGTACATTTATAAAAAATTTAGCACAGTGCCTGACACATGCCTAATACTTCCCCCCCCTTTCTTTCATCTTTAACAGCTTTCTGAATATAAAGAATACCTTGTTCATGCCTAGCCAAGAAAATTTAGAACATTCATTGTGAGCTATGTCTTTTCTTCAGACCTTTACCTCAAATCTCTTCAATATTAGCACTCATTATCCTTCTTCTTTTTACTTCAATTTTTGAAAAAGGATGATTTTTCACTAAGCCCTACATTTGTGCTTTTGAATACATCTCCTTCTGCTTCAGTGAATTTGCCTTCTTCATCTTTTCCTTTTTCCTTCTAACATTTAAAGCATGTGGCTGTTTCTCTATAGCCTCAACTATGTACAGGCATCTACCACCCTTAAAAATTCTTACTTAGTTCTGAATTGATTTCTGGAAAATCTGAAGTCCTAGCAGATATATCATGATCAAGTCTTCTATCATTGGATTCATTTGACATATGTCCTATTTGAAAATTTTTCCTTGTTAAACAGATACCAAATTCATTTTGGTTTTAGTTTTTAGTTTGTTTAGTATATCCCATAATATAGTGGGATGTAATTAAGCTGGATGATAGTCCCAGAATATTGAAGGGATTTTAGACCATGACCAGTAAGAATAGAAGTGCTATTGTACAAATTCTATCAAGGTTTTCTAGCTATTAGTGTCTTGGAAGAGTGATCCAGAAATCCTGGTCCACCATTCTACCTTTGGGGATTGCTTTCTTGAATTAACTTTATAGTATAATTAAAATACAACCCATATAGACAGATATTTCCCTTGTAAATGTAAAAGTTGATAACTGTAACTAAATGGTTTGGATACCACCCAGATATACCACTCTAATCCTTAGATATCTTTTCCCATCTTAAAAGTTCCAATAATTCACTAAAAAAGGAAGTCTTATCTTTTTAAGGCATTCACTTTCATTCATCTTTCAAACAAAATTTTATATTCTATCCCATCCCCACCCCACAAAAATTACAATACCATTTATTGAGTATCATTAGTAAATAAAAATATATATTAATTAGTTGGCAGTATAGAAAACATTTGTACAGCAAAGCATAGGAAAGAATGGAGATTAAAGCAATTACTGGAGCATTGTTTATGAAAAAATATGCAGCCATTAAAAAATACGGGTATCATCTCATTATCTCATGACCAACTTTAAAGTAATTAGCTTTCCCTTGAATTTAGACTTATGGTAGAAAGATCATAGAATGTTCTAAGGTTAAAGGGACCTTAAGATTACAATCTAGACTTACTCATACCTGAAAAAAAAAATGTCTTCTAAAACATAGCTCTCAAGTGCTCATCCGATGTCTCAGTGAAGAATTAATGATTTATTACTTTTAAACAAGTAGTTTATTTTACTTCTCAATAAGTCTGTTGTAAAGATTTGTTTGGTTGGTTGTTTTACTGGCACTCTGGCCATGATGTGATCCTCTGCAACTTCCATTCATGATATCAAGTGCTTCTCTTTGAGATCAAACAAAACAAATTAATTCCCTCCTCTACAAGACTTCAAATACTTTAGGAGAAGGACTACAAGGTCTTGACTTTCTCCTGCCAAATGTTCCTAATCCTTTCAACTGATCCTCATCTGGCATGTTCTTAACACCATTTGGGATCCCGATCTCCTTTCTGTGTTTATTCTTGAATTTATCTTTATCATTTTTTAAGTATGGCACTCAGAAATGAGCATGATAATTACAGAGTTGTTTTATATGGGAAGAGTATAACACGGCATATACTTTCCAGAATAATATACTTCCTTTAATAATGTATTCCTTTATGTTGTTACCTTTAAATTTTTCATTCTATTGTTTCATACTGAGCATTTATTCCACCAAACTAGTATTTTTACACATGTACTATTTATTTATTTATTTTTATCAGGCTTCTTCAATCTTGAAACCTCTGTTTTGATATAAGTATAAAGTTTTACATTTCCCCCACTCACATTCTTCTTATTTGATTCAGCCCAGTGTTCTAATTAGATAAAATAACTGGGTCCATGTTTGAAGGATTTCCAGACTGAAAGGATCCAGCATTTAAAAACCTCAGGTTACCTCTATCTTACCACATTTGTTGTTTTTTCCTTTCTTCTTAAAGACAACCATTACATCAGGGAAGTGATGCCATGACATTCAAATAAATTAAATTTCAGGGAGTGAGGACTGTGCAAGTTCACCAGCCTCACTTTCTTTCCTGAAATCATCTGGATTCAGTGAACAAATATAGATCAGGATAACTAAAGTATGGTCCTGTATTCAGTATTCAGTGAGTATAAGGTCTTTAACAGTTATTTTTTTTGACTGAGATAATCACTCATTCAATTATTAAATCTAGGTAAGAAAGAAATGAGGCAAAAAATGGCCTATTCAAAACATAAAGAAATAAAATATCAATTTGAAAGGGAAATTTCTGGCCAAAACAATTTCTGTTGACATTAACTCTGAGGCAATCAGGGCCAAAACAAAGACCAAGAGTGCTTGGCTGGGAACTTCTATTGGCCAATCAATGAAAGTCAGAGTGCTTTGAGTTTAAGGTATAATCCTTAAGGAAGGAATATAGTCCACAGACCCCATTATATGAAGAAAGAAAAGAAAAAAAGGAAGGAAAGAACAAAAGAAGGAAGGAGGAAGGAAAGAAGGAGGATGGAAGGAAGGAAGAAAAGAGAAAAGAAAGGAAGGAAGGAAAGGGAAGGAGAGAAGGAAAGGAGGGAGGAAGGGAAAGACAGAAGGAGGGAAAGAGGGAAAGAAGAAAGGAAGGGAGGGAGGGAGAAAGAATAGGAGGGATGGAGAAAAACAACCATCCTTTGGAAGTATAGTTTTCAAACATTAGAAGGAAGGAAGGAAGGAATGTAGTAGCTCTATTGCCTGGTCTTCCATGGTGCAGCTTTTACTCATGTTGTACATTGTTTGTTCTCAACTTCAGGGAGATGATGCAGTGACATGCAAATGATTTGGATTTGAGTGAGGAAGAGATTTCCCAAGTCACTAGCCTTGCTTTCTCCTCTGGAATCATCTTAGTCCAGTGACCAATGTATATCAGTACAACTAGAGATGGCCCTCAATGCAGTGGGAAAACTTGGCTCTTTCAATCTAAGGTATTTAACAGCTCTCATTTTTACTGAGTGAATTGCCCATTCAATGATTAAGGCTACCTAAGAAATGAGTGTGATACTTTGGGTAACCATCACAGTGGTATTCTGTTGAAAGCATAGTTTCCAAACATCAGAAGGAATGAAGGAAGGAAAAAAAATGTTGACTATGTGCTTACTTTATTCTAGACACTTTGTTAAGCACTTTGCAAACAGTATTTCATTCTATTCTCATTACATCCTAGATATCAAAATACTATTATGAGAACAGAAATAAAAATAAAAACAAAAAAATCCTCAACACACATTTTGCCAAAGAACATGGTGTAGATAGGATATAGATGTTAAAATAAACCAAGTGTAGGAAAATTTTAACATCCCCTTTTAACATTTAATATATGTGTATATTCTGAGTAAAAGTAGATAGGGTACATACATTTACTATATAATTTGTTTCAGTTCTATTTCTAGATAGAAAAGAAAATTCTAAACTGGAAGTGCAGTAAAACAAGGGCAAAAACAGTTTGCTTAAATACACTTAACTAATTAAAACTCATTCTGTTATTTATTATTATAACATTTTATTATCATATGCAATTAAATAATTATTTAAATCATCTGTCTTTATTTTCCACTTTATCACTATGAATTATATCCTGATTTAAAAAAAAAAACACTTGTTCTCTATAAAAATGAGTTTCATAGGTTGCAGAGTGTTTATTTCTCTTCAGTGCACCATTTTTATGTGAAATAAAGCATGGGTTGTCAGTTGAATATGTTGAAATATGTAATTTTTAGGTCTTTTATGGAGAATTCTGTGAATAGAACATCTTTTCCTATATATTTCCAACTGACAGTCAATGCAAAGTAAAATTATAGCTACAGTCTGATCCTCCATCCTACTGAAAAGTCTTAAAATAAATTCCTAGCAGGGTCACCTGCTTTAGACCATCTCTTGATAGAAAAAAAACTATTAACAAAATTGTTTTCACTAAAGCTTTGATGATTTTGGCAGTTGTGCATTTAGAGTATACTTAAAACCTTTTTATTTAGCAAGATGAAAACAAATGAAAAGGAAAATAAAACCTACCACCTCTCCCACTTGACAAATTAAAAACATGATGAAAAGTTATTTAAAATAACTTATTTAAGAATATTTAAAATTAAACTATCCCTTTCTCCCAGTATTTAATATTAGAAATTTAAACTCATTATTCTTTATTCCTAGGATGTACTACAGAACAAAAACAGTTGAGGGCTTAAAATGTCATTATATTTATGAAGAAAAATAAAACTGCCAATACTCCAAACAATTTCCCTACTTTATTTTTTTACCTTTGTTTAAACAAAACTGAATGTTTCTTTGTTCTGTTTTTTATAAAGCAAGTAAGGAATATAGAGGACACAAAAATAATACTAGAAACTATAACAATCTTATTAAATCAAAAAGAATATATTAAAATTAAATTTGTCTTATTTGTTATTTTAATAAATTTTATTCAAGTTTGAAATCAGCTATTTTTGGTAACAGCTGGAATATTAGGATTTCATTTCTGGCAGCAATGCTAAGGATCATATCACCTGGAGTTCTTAGGATAAAGTCTTAAAAGTAGAGAGCTATGACCAAGTCTCCTGTTCTCTTAATCCTTAGCTTACTTTTTGCTTCTCTTCCCCCCTGACACCTTTCATCTCCTTCTTTTATTATTTCTTTACTTTTGTCAAGACAATTTGGCACCTGGATTACAAGCAGTGATATTTACTAGCTTCTATCCACCACTGTATTCATCTATTCTCAAGGGCCCAAGCAGAGAACAAAGATTTTTTTTCCCTCCCAGAACCCTGATAAATTGTCTAATGATCTCTTAGATGTTTAAAAAGAGGATTTTTTAAGTCACAGAAGATAAAAGAAGTTTAATTTTTTTTTGTTGTTTTTAAACCGTATATAAAATTTTGAATTGTAATGTCTCATAAAGATCAATTCTAGACATATTGTTTAAACTTAGGGAACTAGATTTACTTTTAACTCTTGTCAGTTTTTGTGCTGCTTTTATTTAAGTTTTTGCTTTTTTTTTTTTGTTTGTCTAGAAGTTCTGTTGTCTCAGATTTTATTTCAGACTCAATCCTCTCATGGAAAAAATAATGGTCATAGATGGTCATAGATTGGCATCTGTCTAAAGTCCTTCTGGGCATTTTCTTGGATAACTTCCCTAAGACCAGTTGTTGTTGATATAGATTCCTCTGGCTCCACCCACTTCTTTATCAGAGTCCCACCATGATCTCCCCATTTTGGGTCTCAGGCCTTGCATATTATTCTTTTCCTCTTCTTTTGAAAAATCTACTCTTTACCTCTAGACACTGGCTCCATCACCTCTCTCTCTTCTTAATTCTTGGCTGATGTAATAAATACAGCACTATTTCTTGATGATGATATTATTTCTTCTACAATAAAGACCCTTTTACTCACCTCTTTTAGTTTATTTTTTTTTTTACCCTGGCTTTCAAATATGGCTTCAAAATGTATTGTTTCCACTCCTTCAGCTGAATTTCTCTGTATTTTTAAATCCAAATCCTTTAAGACAATGTTTACTTAATTTCTACTCTCAATGATTACACTAGATTGGCATGCACATGCGGAACAATGGGCACTACTTATTTTTCTTTATCAAGAGCAATGGGTATTAACCAAGTACAACCTACTATTAATTATTCCTTGATATTTACAACCACACCAGGGTTACAAATGGACAATATGCTATTTTAAAGTAATTATTGTGAATTGAACAAAACTTATTACTTGTCTTGCCTACATTAACAGAGTTCCAGGTTGCAAATGCATATATTTAAAATACCAGTAATATATTTTCCATTTTCCCCATCCACTTATAGAAGATAAAATTAATGCTCAGAGTACTCATAGTCTTACATGTACTTTTCAATTTAAGCAATACTGAAATCCTGATATTTGAAATATAGTCTATTGTACTTTCTACTACAGTCACTACATCATTCTAATACATCTGCCATCCTCTAATCAGTACTAACATTTTTGCTATTATATTTAGTAACACTTAAAAGAAGTAAATCACAAGTTATCAACAATGGCATCAATATAAATTAAAAATTTATTTTTAAAGCATTATTTGCAATGAATTTCGGTATTCAATCTGAATGTTCCAAGAATATGCTATAGCTGAAATAAAATAAAAAAGCAAGGTTGTAAAGAATATCTTTTATATGAAGTGGTAAATTGTAAAGTGTTTTTTTATTCCAATTGCTTCTCAACTTTTTGTAGTCTCTACCATATAGTCATAATAAAAAGTATCACCCCAGGGACTTCGTAAGCACTGCATGCTTTGTAACTAAGCCCTGTCCCCTCTTTGACTTAACTGTCTTTTTAACCCATATCTTCTCTGAGATTCTGGGAATACTTATGTTTCACTATAAATGGTATTTTCTTGTATCTAAGAGATTAAAGAAAACAAAATAGAATAGAAGACCGCACAAACATAATTGAACATAAGATGTGATAGAAAAGCTGCATTGAGATTAACTGACACACTTTTACTTTTTCCTGCCATATTTTCTAATCATGCTAGTACTTAAGTTTGCTTTGTACTAGATTACCTTTATTGGGGATGCAATGCTTTCCATGTAGTGAATACTTAATAAGTATTTGCTATGTTGAATTGTCTTTTTTGGTAGGGGAGTTGGCAGGGATGTGCAGATAATGAAGATCTTTAAAAATAATTAATTTATAGACACTAGAGAGAAAGAGAAAAACCCAAGGCCAGATTTAACTTTAAAAATTTTAAATATAATCTTATTCATACATTGTTTTTAATATTATTTACATTTCTTATTTTTCTACTTTCCAACTCCTTTCCAAAAAGCCATTTGTAGTATAAATAATAAAGGGAGGAAATTATAAACTATCAAAGTATTTTAAAAATTGATAATATATTCCCTGTTCCACATTCAGTTCTGCAAAGAAAAAAAGTATGAGAGGAATCACTTTATATAACTCTTCTTCAAGTTCAAGTTAAAGCATTATAATTTCACAATGTATAGTATCTACTGTTCTTCCCATTAAACTTATTTTCTTTGCATATATTGTTTTGCTGGTTCTGCCTACTTCACTTTTGATCAGTTCATGTTTTCTCATATGTGTGTGTGTATATATATATGTGTGTGTGTGTGTGTGTGTATACATATAGTTTTATTCACACACACAAACATATTCAGACATCCTATAATTGATAGGCAATTGCTTTGTTTCCATTTCTTTGCTATTACAAAAGCTGTTTTTATATAATATGCTTATAGTAAAGAAACATTTCTTTCATTTTTTTTAAATCATTGATTGACATTGGCCTATATGCAGAGTGATGGAATCTGTGTCAAAAGATATGAGTACTTTAATAATTTATTTAACATAATTCCAAATGTCTTTCCTTAATAGCTGAAGTTCCAGTACATTAGTGTGTTCAAATTTCAATGACTCTTCCAACACCAAGTCCTTTAGAAATGTGTTTTTCTTTAAATCCAACATTATTTCCTTTTTATGAAAATAATATGCAACTTCCCTCTCTTTTCCCTCCCCATACCTCCAAAGCAAACAAATTCCCATACTGGTATCTCTATCTATATCTTTATATCTATACTCATTCTGTACTTTGAATAAATCATTTCTGTCAAGAGTTTGGTAGCATGTTTCATTATGAATTGTATATCTTGTATATATATATATATATATATATATATATATATATATATATATATATATATGCACATATATATATTCATATATACAAATGCTATATATTTTGAAAGACATTAATTTATAAGGTTTAAGGTGATTTTGATGTGAATTTCTCATTTACTGATTTGGAATATTTTTATATAGTTACTATTAGTTTGCAATTCTACTTTTTCCAATAACTATTTATTTATATTTTCCACTTATATATTAAGAAACTATTTCTGGAGCAGATTTAATGTGGATATTATTTCACCTACCTTTAGCTTGACCAATAATTCATTTTAAATAGTATTTTATTGACATTATCTCTGGATCTATCAACAGGGGACAGTCACTGAAGTTTTTGGGGAGGGGAATGCTCTGTGGTAGGGAAACTGATTTATGCAATGCTTCCAAAATTTGTGATCTATGCTTGACTTCCATCTGTAAAAGCTTTGGTACTTAGTATCTAAGTGTCCTTGTAAAAGCTCTTTTTCCTCTCTGAATCTCAATTTACTTATGGATAGAATGAGGGAGTTAAAGTATATAAATCACTTTCAAGTTATAAATTAAAAAACTATTTAATTAGAGTTGGAAAATATTTCAAATACTATCTAGCCCTTCTACTTCCATTTTGTAGAAGAAGAAACTGATACTGAATGAAAAAAATTGTGTAAATAGACTTGAAATCCAGGAATTCTGGAACTAGTTGTGCTTTCCCTAGTACCAAGCTATCTACCTCTAAGCTTCAAGTCTGAAATAAAGTTAGCATACTATTAAAACTCAGTTATTATTCTAGTAATTTGTTAGATAATCTTTTCTCAAGAAAACACAATGATCAAGTAAAAAAGTAAAGCATATTATATAATTATATATATGTAGTTTTTTTAACATCAATATTTCAGTGTCTCAAGGATCAATGATTTAATTGTTGAACTTTTGTTTCCTCCAATAGTGCAGATTTTCTACTATATTATTAATTTTACAAGTTGATATGGCAAACAGAAGTCAAACCAACAAAAGGAACAACAACTTGAAGTCAATACTGTGGGGGTGAACTGTCCCTAGTTTATCATGAATGGTGTTCAGACAAAAAATCGTTAGATAATATAGTGGATCAGGTGCTGGACCTGGGTCAAGGAGATGAGTTCAAATCCAGCCTGAGATACCAGTTTTGTGACTTTGAGCAATTCACTCAATCTGTCTCAGTTCCCTCAACTATAAAATAGAAACATATCATTTATCTCCCAGGCTTTTTGGATTGGTTGAACTTGATAAGAAATTATACTCTGGAAATATAGCCTTCAAAGAAGTAAGGATCTGATTCACATCATAAAGAGAAATTGGAGAAGGAGTTTAATCAAAGTCTTATTAACATTGATTGAAAGAACTGAAGGACTTTTGCCTCTTTATACCACATGCTTACCACAGTAGCTGGAACATAGTAGTGCTTAAAATATTTGTTGATTGGATGACTAATAAATCCTTATGCCCAATTCTTCTCCTTTGGGTTTGCCTGGAATCATGGCAACTACTGTGTTTAGATGTTGTAGTTGCCTGCCCATGGGGTTGTGAGTTGAAACCTGTCCAAATACAGCTCACAGTCAGTTGTAATGCTTATAATTCTCTTCATTAGAGTCACATTTTACAGTTAAGGCATAATTGTACAGCTCAGCTTGGCTTCCATAAGATCAGTGGAAACTCCCAAGAGAGATATGTTAGAAAGTAGAGATGTGATGCCCAGCAGAGAACTGGATAATGACATCCCCAGAGGAGATGAGTAGCTCTTCTGCATCAAATGTCAGTTCTCCAGTGATATATGCTTCCCTGTCCCCATGTGTGTTCTGACCACATGTTACCTATTTTTGTGCCTACCACATGTGTTTTATGGGTGTATGTGTCCTCTTTATATATGCCTTTCCCACTGGCAACATGGTATCATCTGGCAGAGAAAGCCACAAGAATACATGGGGGGATTTATTTTTTTCACTTTCTTTACTATGTTGTTTGATTAAGATTTCTTTTGCTTTAAACTGATGAGCTCTCAGTATACTCATTATAACGTGAACCAACCCAGGGCACTTATGAATTTGTTATAATTAGGTGCTTGAAATCTGGAGTAGCTTTTTTGGGGAGCTTGAGAGTTAGAACAATTCCCATATAACTTCATCATAAAGAAACTCTTTGAGGTGGATAGAGCAAATAGTAATTAACCTCATTTTAGATAGAGAATATTGAAATTCAGAAAAATTAAATGATTCTCTCAAGGTTACATAGCCAATGAGTTATAACTAGAGAATCTGAGTCCAGGAGGCAGAAAAAAGATGGTGGAGACTAGACAGATCTTTGAGTTCTTCCTGGTTTCCCTCAGACCAATATAAAATCAAACCTCTGAATTGGTTTTGAAGTGACAGAACCCACAAATATTTGAAGTGTAACAAATTTACAAATTTCCAGCATAAGATATTTTAGAAGAACTGCAGAAAAACTGTGATTCAATCAGGCATGGGGAGTGGAAGTAGGAGTGATGAGTATGGAGGGTAAAAAGGATAGGAGAGGCTGCTGAGTATAGGCACAGGACAGGGATTCAGGGAGGTGTGATGTACACATGCCATGGGAATCTAGCAGGAGGCTACTCTGTTCTGGTTCAGAAGCCAATGGATCAGCAGACTAGATGTAAGATATCCAATGCAACTACAAAAGGCAAATAGTAAACTCTTTAACCTCAGAATAATTTGAATTTAGCCACACCCATCCAGCACAGAAAAAAAGTCAGCAGCTCTGGCTCCAGGGGAGTGTGAAGCTGCTGTCACCTGCAGAGGAAATTTGGGACATCTCACCTTTGCCCTAAAAGCAGACTTCAACCTTTAAAAATGAGAAAAAAAGCAAAAAGGACTCTGACTATACAGAGCTTTTATGGAGACCTCAAACCCTGAGGACACAAAAGACAAATGGACTCCAATTGAAGCCCCAAAGATTGATATGAGTTTGTTACCATCTCATATGGTTCTGGGGAAAAAGTCAAAAAAGATTTTAAGGGAGTTACAAGAAAAATGGGGAAAGGAAATGAGAATTTTGCAGAAAAAATTTAGAAAAGGAAACACAGAAATTATCTCCAGAAAAACCTTTAAAATAGATTTAGAGAAACGGAAAAGGCATATAACTTCTTACAAAATAGATTTGATGAAATGGAAACAGAAACTAATGCACTGAAAAACAGAATTTGGGAAATGGAAAAAAATTCAATGAAAAAAACCAATTCGGGAAAATATTTTTAAAAACAAAAGTTCTGATAAAGGTCTCATTTCCAAAATATATAGAGAACTGACCATAATTTATAAGAAACCGAACCATTCTCCAATTGATAAATGGTCAAAGGATATGAACAGACAATTCTCAGAGGGAGAAATTGAAACTATATCCACTCACATGAAAGAGTGTTCCAAATCACTACTGATCAGAGAAATGCAAATTAAGACCACTCTGAGATACCACTACACACCTGTCAGATTGGCTAAGATGACAGGAACAAATAATGATAAATGTTGGAGGGGATGTGGGGAAATTGGGACACTAATACATTGCTGGTGGAGTTGCGAAAGAATCCAGCCATTCTGGAGAGCAATCTGGAATTATGCCCAAAAAGTTATTAAACTGTGCATACCCTTTGACCCAGCAGCGCTACTACTGGGATTATATCCCAAAGAAATACTAAAGAGCGGAAAGAGTCATATATGTGCCAAAATGTTTGTGGCAGCTCTTTTTGTTGTAGCTAGAAACTGGATTTTGAATGGATGTCCATCAATTAAAGAATGGTTGGGTAAATTGTGGTATATGAAGGTTATGGAATATTATTGCTCTGTAAGAAATGACCAGCAGGAGGAATACAGAGAGGCCTGGAGAGACTTAAACCAACTGATGCTGAGTGAAATGAGCAGAACCAGAAGATCACTGTACACTTCAACAACAATACTGTATGAGGATGTATTCTGATGGAAGTGGAAATCTTCAACATAAAGAAGATCCAACTCACTTCCAGTTGATCAATGATGGACAGAGGTAGCTACACCCAGAGAAGAAACACTGGGAAGTGAATGTAAATTATTAGCACTAATATCTGTCTGCCCAGGTTGCATGTACCTTTGGATTCTAATGTTTATTGTGCAACAAGAAAATGATATTCACACACATGTATTGTACCTAGACTATATTGTAACACATGTAAAATGTATGGTATTGCCTGTCATCGGGGGGAGGGAGGGGGGGTAATTTGGAAAAATGAATACAAAAATTAAAAAAAAAAAAAAAAAAAGACTGAATTGCAAAAAAAAATAAATAAATAAATAAAAATAAAAAAAAATAGATTAGCACAATTCTAAATCATTAAATCAAAGCATCAAACTTTAAAAAAAAAAAAAAAAAAAAAAAAAAAAAAAAGAAAAAAACCAATTCACTTAAAAGTTCAATTGGCCAAATGTAAAAGTAGATAAAGCTAGCTGAAGAAAATAATTCGCTAAAAATCAGAATTGAATAAATGGAAGTGAATGACTCAGTGAGGCATCAAGAATCAGTTAAACAAAACCAAAATAATTTTAAAATAGAAGAAAATGTAAAATACCTTATTAAAAAAACAAGTGACCTAGAGAGACAATCTAAGAATTATTGGACTACCTGAAAACCATGGTGAAAAAAATGGCTAGACAACATCTTTGAGGAAATTATCAAGGAAAACTTCCCTATGTCCTAAAAGCAGAGGGTACAAAAATCGTTGAAAAAATTCTCCAATTCCTCTCCTGAAAGACTGCAAAATGAAAACTCCAAGGTATATCATACCTAATTTCGGAAATAACAGATCAAGGAAATAATATTGCAAGCTGCCAGAAACAATTCAAATATCAAGGAGCAACAATGAGGATTACAAAGGAGCTAGCATAACTTTAAAAAAATGAAGGGGCTAGAATATAATATTACAAAGGGTAAGGAAGCTTGGACTACAGCCAAGAATCAACTATCCAGAAAAATTAAACATCATTTTTCAGGAAAAATACAGATATTCAATGAAATAGGTGAATTTCATTTATTTTTTGATAAAATGGCCAGAACTGAACAGAAAATTTGATACAGAACTCAAGAGAAGCATTAAAAAAGGTAAAAATGAAAGCAAAAATAACTTTTTCTTTTAAAAATTAAAAAACTTACATCCAAATATGGGAAGATAATGTTTAACTCTTAAGAACTGTATCTCTGTAAAGGGTATAATTAGAGAATTTATGCATATTTTGACTTTACTGTGATTATGTAAAAAGGAAACTAGAAGTGGAAAGGGGACTGGACTGGAAGAAGAGGAAAATGTAGGTAAAATGGAGTAAATTACATCTCAAAAAGATGAAAAAAAAAAGACCTATTTACAATTGAAGGAAACAAAGGAGGGGGATGAGCATCATGTGAATCACAATCTCATTAGATTTGGCTCAAAGACAGAATATTGAATTTATTTACTTTGACATGGAAACTTGTCTCAGTCTATAGGGAAGTAGGAAGAAGAAAGGGGAAGGCTAATAGAAGGGGCAAAAAGAAGTAGGAAGGGAAAGATATAAGAGAGAAAAGCTATAAAAAGCAAGGGCTGTTTGAGGGAGTTAGTGGTCAGGAGCAAAACACTGGGAGGTGAGAAAGGGGGAAAGGAAAGAGAAAACTCTAACTTGGGTAAAGTAAAATGATGGGAAATACAGTTAACAACTTTAATTTACTGTTAATGTGAACTCTCCCATGAAATGGAAGTGGAAAGAAGACTGGATTAAAAACTAGACTCCTACAATATATTATTACAAGAAACACATTTAAAGCTAATTGATACATATAGAATAAATTAAAAAGGCTAGAGTAGAATCTATTGTACTTTGGCCAAAGTTAAAAAAACAAACAAACAAAAAAAAAAAAAACAGTAGTAGTGATACTGATCTCAGATCAAGTAAAAACAAAAATATTCTAGTTCAAAGAGCCCAGGAAGGAAACTATATTTTGCTAAAGATACCATACATACATAATGAAATAATATCAGTACTAAATATATATGCACCAAGTGGCATAGTATCCAAATTTCTAGAAGTTCAGAGAGATGTAAGAAGAAATAGATAGCAAAATTATATAGTGGGGCATCTCAACCTTACTATCTCAAAATTAGGTAAATCAAACTACAAAATAAATAAGAAAGAGGTTAATGACGTAAATAGAACTTAGAAAAGTTAGGTATGATAGACTTTTGAAGAAAATTGGATGGAAACATAAAGGAATATACTTTTTTTTTTCCTCAGCAGTGCATGGAACCTACCCAAAAATTGGCCATGCCTTAGGGTATAAAAACCTCAAAATCATATGCCTGAAAGGCAGAAACAGTAAATGCATCTTTTTTCAGATCACGATGCAATAAAAATACCATGCAATAAAGGATCATGTAAAAACAGACCAAAAATTAATTACAAATTAAATAATCTAATCCTAAAGAATGAGTTGATGAAACAACAAAACTTAGAAACAATGATAAATTCTTTCAAGACAATGACAATTATAAGACACTATACCAAATATTGTGGGATATAGACAAAGCAGGTTTTAGGGGAAGTTTTATATCTCTAGATGCTTTCTTGCATAAAATTGAGAAAGAGAAGATTAATGAATTAATCATGCAATTATAAAAGCTAGAAAAAGAACACAAAATTTAAAAACCCAATTAAATATCAAATTTGAAATTCTGAAAATAAAGCAGAAGATTGAAAAAATTTAAAGTGGGAATGTGAACCCATATGTAATTAGTTTAAATTCTGGGAAATTACTGATACATCCCACTAAATTACTTGAGTAATTCAAGTCTAGTCAGTGGTACATGTATTTCTTTTTTTTTTTTTCTTTTTTCTTTTCTTTTAGAATTTATTTGATTATCACTAATTTAATAAGGTCCTTATATACTAATAGGCTGGTGAATTCTACAAACCTGAATCACAAAGATATTTATTTAACTATAATTTCCATAAATAATACTTATTGGACAGGTAAGTCTATTTTATAGAATTAATCTTATTTATTTTTTCATTCTAGGATCTATAAACTCCAAATACTAAACATTGACTCTTCAGGAGAGCCTAGACTTTAAAAAGATTTTATAATACTGCTATATCATAGAAATATTTTTGGCTCATTCTTCATTGACTTAGGTATAAATGTACTGAAGAACCAGGAATCAAATGGAAAGAAGATCTTATATAAAATAATAATAATATTATAATAATTCATTATTGGCATCCTTCCTAAATATAAAAATAGAAAATCTGTGTATGTGAAAGAAAATAAAACCAAAAATTTTTTTTATTGTTTTGTCAAACCAAAAACATGTATTTTAACTAAATATTTGTTGAAAAAAATAAGATTTTCAAAATTTGGTTCAGGTACATTCAACACTTTAATGCTTGACTGTTTGATTATTCTCAATAGCCAAGTAAATAGGTAGAAATAACTTGTATAAGCACTCTGTAATTATGGATTATAGTAAATATCATTACTTGAAAAGAAGGATCTTAAACTTAGAACATCCAAATATTTAAATTGGTACATAAAAAAATTAGAGGAAAATACAAGAAGCTCCATATCAGTTTAGATCATGCAGTAATTCCAATCTCATAGAGTTTCATAGAAAGCCTTTCCCTATTCTTCCTTAATTCTACTGTCTTTTCTTTGATGATTGTCTCTAACTTATCCTATATAGAATTTTTTCTACATAGTTCTTTGAATGCCCTTTTCTCCTTTAGATTATGAGCACCCTTCTAGAGTAGAAACTGTCATTGATGTTTGTATCCCCAGAACGTATTCCCCCCTGGCACATTGTTGTTATAATTTTTCTGTTGTGTCTGACTCTGTGAGCCCATTGGAGGTTTCCTTGGCAAAGAGACTGAAGTGATTTGCTGTTTCCTTCTCCAGGTCATTTTACAGATGAAGAACTGAGGCAAACAAGTTTAAGAGACTTGCCCATATTCATACAGTACCTTAGACAATATTTGAACTCAGGAAGAAGAGTCTTCCTCAGGTCAATCCTTACATTGTGCCACCTACCTGACCATACATACTATGCTGGTATTAAAACCTCCTTTTTACTAACTAATAAAAATATTAATTCCACTCAGGGGAATTTCTCTAACTCTCATTTGAAGATGAGTAGAATAATGCTGGCAAAATCATTCTGGAGGCTAGAAAATAAATTACACAATTTGATCCAATTTAAGCAGTATTTCATTCAGGCTAATTCAATATTATTGAAAATGAAAAAGCCACATCAACATTTGTGACACACTAAGAGAACATCATTAAGTTACAAATCCAGATCCTGTTTTTGAACCTGTTTTGAGACTTTAGAGAGGATTATGTTTTGAAACTTATGTTCCTAAAATTGGTCTTGCTTCTTGTATGCTTCAGCCTTACCTTAAAAAAGAGATATCCTCTTGGCTTCTGATGTCCATATTTTTTTTTTAACTCAAGAGTATTTAACTTGAACACCAGTCCTTCATTGTTTATTCTGACCATAATTCAATATAACCACCACAGTATTATTCTTGAAGTACAGATCTGAGCTTTGTCTACCTCTTCTACCCAATTAAGTGTTATTTTGTTTATTCTAGCATCAAATAAAAAAAAAATCCTGTTGAAAGTTCATCACTATCTGTGCCCAACATATCTTGCAAGCATCTTAAACACTGCTTTCCTTTATAAAGCCAAATTCCAGCCATAGTGAACTCCATGCTAATCTGAACATGGACTATTTCATTTCCTTTCTCTGTAATTAAAAAAAAAAATCTTTATCAAAATTAGAAGATGTTTCCTCCTCATCCCATTCTTTGATTCTCTAAGCGCCTTTAAAACTATATTTAAGGGGCAGCTAGGCGGCACAGTGGATAGAGCACCAACCCTGAAATCAGGAAGACCTGAGTTCAAATCTGACTTTGGACACTTAACACTTCCTAACTGTGTAACCCTGGGCAAGTCACTTAACCCCAATTGCCTCAGGAAAACAAATCTAAATTTAAGTGTCACCTTTTCCATGAGGACTTTCTGATTGTTCAGCTGCTAGTGCCTCATGTCTGCAGGTTATTTTGTATTTACTTAGTGTGTCTGCCTATGTGTCTATGTATTTGTTTACCTACCTGTAGTAATGATAATAATAAAAGCTATCATGCATATAGGGTTCTGAGGTTTACAAAATCACTCCATATATTGAAGAGGGCCAGAACTCTGGAGAAATATACTTGAAGCAAGGGTACTTACAACAAGGTGTTAACTCAGTGGAATTAATGAGATAATGGTTTTCTAGTTCACATCTATCTAGAATGATATAATGATAAAATCACTCTAGTCAACATATACTCAGTATGCTGTAATGATGTAATAGGGTATTTAAGCTCTGAGAGAACTGGGGACAAGGTGAATCAGAGTGAGAGTGAATAGAGTATGAAGGAGACAATAATAACTTTAGATTCTATTCCTAACCCGGATATTACAATATATGTATGTGTATATTACATATAATCTCACTGATATAAATGCATGTCCATGCTGGCTCCCTTAGCGAACTATTATCTCCTTGAGAGCACTTTTGGTTTTTATCCACAGTTCATAGCACAATATAAGCTTTTAATTTTTGTTGATGGATTTATTGACTAGCAATCTAATGATCACTCACTTCTGGGTACTTTCTTTTTTAAAAATTTTCATGATTTTTATTATTTCTCTATTACCCTTATACATGGCTGATGATTCTCTCATTTATTTCTTTTAGGTCTTCATCCAACTTACAACCAGAAATCATGGATATTTCTTCAGGCTCTGTCCTGGGCCCTATTTTATTTCCCCTCTAAGCTATGATGCTTGGTGATCTCATTAAGTCCTATAGGTTCAATTATTATCTCTATTCAGATGATTCCTATATTTATTTATACTTCCCCCCTCCCCCAATCTGCAGTCTTACAGTTCAAATGTTTTTCAACATTTGGAACTGTATGTTCCATAGGCATCTCAAATTAACCATGTCTATAACAGAAGTCATTATTTTTATCAAAAACTCTCCCTTCTTTCAAAATGTCCAAGTATTATTACCTTTGAGGAAATCATAATCCTCCTAGTCACTCAGGCTCACAAAATGCTTGTCTTTCTCTACTCCTTTCTTATACCCAACACACATATCAAATCTGTTGGCAAGGCTTATACTTATTATCTTTACAAAATCTTTCATACACATTTCCTTCTTTCAACTCACACAGCTGACATCCTAATGCATGTCACTTACCTACTCAATAAATCTAAGTGGGTCTCTATTGCTCTGATGATAAAATATGAAATGCTGTGTTTGGCTTTTAAAGCCCTTCACAAACTTTCCCCTTATCTTTCTGTTATATATATATATATATATATATATATATATATATATAATTTGTTCCTGTACATATATTCTAGAAACCAACCACAAAAATCTTTTTGCTATTTTTCCTTTTTACATAAAACTCCGTCTTGTGACATCCTTTTCCACTGACATACTTATACCTAGAATATGCCCCTTTTCCACCTTTGTCCATTGGCTTCCCTAGCTTTCTTGATGACTCAGCTCAAACACTACTATCATCAGGAACTCTCCCCTGGTTCCTTTTATTATCATTTCTCCCTCTTTTCCCACTCTTCCCTCTTTTGTTTGTTTCTTCTCTCTGATATTGCCTTCATTCTTTGTATTTTAAGTATACAGTTGTTTTCATATTGCATCTTTCTGCAGAATATGAGCTTATTGACAAAAAGAAGAAAAAATGGAGATGGAATGAAGAAAAAACTCCTAAGTTTTGAAATGCAGAGGACAGGAAAGAGGACAGGCAAAGAGTTATTGACATAAATTTGCCCCTAACATCCTGTGATCACACAGCACTGAATTTGGGATCAGTCATTCACGACTTCATAGCACCTTCTATAATTTCCAATAGCATTTTTGTTCACTGTTACCCATCACATTCCCTCTCCAGGCTTTCCGTGACTTTTTCTTTTCTTAACTTCCTTTACGATAGAGTGGTTGATTTTTCAGTGAAATTTAAACCCTGCTAGTACCCACGTCAAGGCAAAACACTCTGGTGATTCTAAGAAGGGAATGTTAGGAGGTCTGTGCCAGACACAATCAGGATTCCAGTTCCAGAAACCTGCCCTTTTTGGGGAATGCTGGTAGTACGTGTTGACTTGAGACTAATTATCTTCTCTGACTTCATAAAAATCATAGGAAGAGAATCTGACATTATAATTAATATAAAATAACAATGAACTCTTTTCTCAAAAATACTCTAAAAATTGCATACTTCTTTATAATCTCATGTGGTTTCAATAGCTTTTGTGAATAGTAGCTACAGACATAATGATGTAGATAAGGAGCTTAGGACATAAGTTTTATTTATTATTATTATTATGGCTTTTTATTTATAAGGCATATGCATAGATAATTTTTCAATATTGATCCTTGCAAAACCTTCTGTTCCAACTTTGCCCCTTCTTCCCCCCATCCCCTTCCCTATATGGCAGGTAAGGATATAAGTTCTTATATGGTTTTCCACTAGCTAAGAAGTATTCAGTGGATAATGGATTATTCTCAAAGGCTGGGAAATCTTGATAGGACATAAATGCTGTTTTGAGGTCAAAATAAGTTATTTAGTGATTTTAAAATATATTTTTAGAAATATTCAGGAAATTTTGGGGAATTATCACTATGTATGAAGATGTTTGTATAATTACACCCTGATATTGCCTATGATTTGTCTTTTTAGAACCATTTTTATACCAGTATTCATCCAGAATTCACTGACTTGCTCAGTGTGGAACTGAATATTTCATTTTATTTTTCTTTTTAACATGAACACTTTGTCATTGTTTGGCCATGTTTTTCTTCAATAGTATCTAACTCTTTGTGATCCCTTTTTGAGATTTCTGTGGTAAGCATGCTGGGGTAGTTTTCCATTTCCTTCTCCCTCTCATTTTACAAATGAAGAAATGGAAGCAAATTATTTTCAGTGATTTGCTCAGGACAAAAACTTTTAAGTATCTAAGGCCAGTTCTATATTCTCAGGACAAAAACTTTTAAGTATCTAAGGCCAGTTCTATATTCAAGTCTCCAGATGCCAGGCTCTTCACTCTATCCACTATGCTTATGCTTCAGCTGGCCTAATAGGATTACATACAGAAGAAAATGTATAAATATCCATTTTCATTTTTGTTAGCTTATTAAATATCTCTCAGTTACTAAGGCATATGTTTTGCATTAAATCTTTCATAATTTTTATTCCTTATTATTATCACAATGGAAACAGAATGGAAACACATATTTCTAATTCAATTTGTAATCCAGGTAAATGTGAGATTTCTGAAACCTGTTCTCATATGTGATTTAGTACCAAAGAAGAAAATCTGTAGCATCATTAAAGAATGATATGCCATCTCTTTGAAGTCTATTTAATTATTTTTGTTAATTTAAAATATCTATCTATTAAATAAAGTCACATGCTGATGTCTGATTCTAAGATTAAAGTAACTTTAGTTTGAAGTGAAAATTCTGGAAGAGTCTAGAAAGCTAGAAATTCTTTATAACCCTAAAATAAATGTGTCATTTCCCTGTTGTCTCTAGATTAAGATTTTTAAAAATCCTTCTTTTGGCATTTAATTTCCTCCCCTACAGTCTAACTCCAGTCAATTATTCTAAATTTTTTTCACACTGCTTCCTTCCCTCAATATACCCTGTATTTCAGCCTAACTGGTTTCTCTGTTCTCCACACATAACATTTTCCCCTAACATTTTGCCTTTTTCAGAAGTTCTTTATTGTTCACGTATTCTTTTTCCCTTTGAAATCTCATTATTACACAAGTAGTAAGTTTCCAAGGTCAGTCTTAAATTATATCTTCCTAAACCCAATTCCAGGGTCCTATCAACTTTAATATCTAGCTGCCATTGATAGAATCACTCACAAAAGGATTATAATGTAGAAATAAAGAGAGAAGACTCACTGATAAAACTTTGGATCCTTATAGTGCCTACCACATAGCATAAACCCTAGCTCATGGCCACTCACAGGAGCTCTCTCAGCACTCCTTCTTACATCTGGACTAACTATATGATTTCACTTCGACTCTATCCTCCTCCTAATCGGGATTACATCAATACTTCTTACAATATTCCAATGATGAAGAGACATAGTACGAGAAGGAACTTTTGAAGGCCATCATACCCTAGAATGGACTTAAATATATGGATTTAAAATAAAAGGTAGGTATAGAGAATTCAGCAAAAATATTTTGGGACATATGCTTCAAGATTGAGAAAGGAAGTCAAAGGTTTTGTATACTACTTACAGCCTTTTCATTTATATAAAAATTATATTTTCTTCATAATATTACTTACTGAATTGTCATTTCACAATCAGCTGCCTGCATTCTCAGATCATCAATGGCTAAAGTTTAAGCCAATAACATATTAGAAGAAATAATTTTGAAGATATAATGCTTACAATTACAGCAGCTAAAATCTTACCAGCTTTTTTAAAAAGGCAAAAGTAATCACATTAACTATTAAAAGTTCTTAGAGAAATGTAGTTGATGTGATACAAATGTTATAACAAGGAGATTGACTAAGTCCAGAAATTACCTCAAAAGTATCCTGCTTTTCTCAGCAATGACATATGGCAATTAAAGGCAATCTCAGTTAATAGTAAAATCTGATTTGCAGAAGACTTAAGAGGAAGAGGCTAATGGTCAAAAGACTACAAGCAGTGTTCATTATATTAAAACAAATAAATAAAATTATAAGTCAATAAATGAAAGAGCAAACAAATAAAATTATTTTTAATATAAAAAGCAGGCTGCTTAATAACTTTGCATGCAATCTAGCTGAGATGATTGATCTCAAGAACAGTTAGATAATGAAACGACAACAAACAGATGGGAAATAGAAATAAATTTCTAGTATTATACTCTCATCCATGATAATAAAATAATTTCTATGTTTAGACCAAAACCTGAATGTTTAATAAATTATGTGAAGAAAAGACCATGTTACTTGGGAAGATGAAATCAGGAAGACAGATGAAAGCTGATAACATGCAATTCTGGGAAATCTGAGATTAAAGTGCCCCAATTTTAAAGATATTCAAGAACTGATTTTCATAATAAAGAGATAAAGACAACAAAAGAGGAGAGCAGGATATATGTGTGCTTAGGCTCTCAAATATTCTCCAGCAGCATGTTGTATATATTTGTATCATGGGGTGTGGATGAAGGAATTTAAGAGACTGGACTGTGTTTTAAATTCAATTTAATGACAGTTTTGTCTTTCTGCCAAATAGCTAGAAAAAGTAAAAATAATAAATTTAGGGAAGATTTTATAGACTATCCATATTTCCTGATGTCTGGCAAGTCAGTTCTTCAAAAACAAACTAATTCTGCCCAAAGACAATGTGTTTGCAGCCTTGCACACACCAGTAATTACATACAAGCTTTTTCTCAGATACACTTAGTACATTTAACCTGACTACTCAAGCAGAAAGACCATATAACTATTCATAATTTAGATCACTTACTTCGATTATATAAGGCTGTTTTTCTCCAATGAATCAATTAAAATAATCAAATAGCACTTATCAAATGCTGGACATAGAGGGAAGCAAATGGCACCAGTTTGCTACTAATTCTTAAAACTCATTCCTTATCTCTATAAAATCTTTTTGTTAATATGATCAGGGTATCTTGAAAAAGGAAAAGACAAGGTTTCTTGGATAGCTGTTCTTCTTAATAGTTAAATTAAGCATAGAGTCACCAAAAGAGAGGTAGAGTATAAGATTCTGTATCAATATTTTAAAATAATGTTAAATAAAAGAGTTGTAAATACTAAAAGTTTAAAATATAAAATATTTAAACTATATAGATGCATATACATACACATATATTGACTATAGAAGTTCTTGAAGAGCATGTCTAAAGAGTTAATAAAGATTTTCTGTGTTAGTGTAGTTACATTGATAACATCATAGATCCCTTGAATGGTTAGTTTCCACAATTGAACAGTTTTCTCACACTATACCAATAACTGAATAGAAAGGGAAATCTAGCTCCCAAATTAAATCAAAAGTTAGTGTGATTCACTAAATTCTCACTATCATTTGCTGTTTTAATTCCTTCTTAAGCCTTTGACTGAGTGTAATGAAGTATAGCATTTTACATTCTTCTCAAAGTCAATTCCATATTTATATTAAAATCATACTTTATTAAAAATCACCATGAGAGATAAAACTGTGGTGATATAATCATTACCTTTATAACCAGAAGGGATCTTAGCTATTCTTGTCCAAATTCTTTGAAAAAACTATGCCTCAGGGTACCAGAATAGGAATTCAAACCAGGTCTTCTGACTTCCTATGCAAATCAGGAAGAATTTATTAAGAGTTTACTATATGCCAGGCACTGTACTAAGTACTGAAGATAGAAAAAAAAAAAAAAAGACAAAAATAAATAAACAAATCAAATACAATTAAAGATAATCTCATAGAGAAGGCAATAATAAAGTAAGATTAAGGAGAACCAGGAAAAGCATCATCTTGTAGAAGGTAAGATGTTACTTGAAAGAACTTTAAAAAAAAACCAATAAACAAGGATTTACTGTGATAAAGTTAATGAATAGATTATGGGAATTCAAACCTGGTCTTCTGACTTCCTATACAAGTCATCAAGAATTTATTAAGCATATACTTTATGCCAGGTACTGTACTATGTATTAGAGATACAAAAAAAGACAAGTCTAGGAATTCAAACCAGGTTTTCTGACTTCCTATGCAAATCAACAAGAATTTATTAAGAGCTTACTATATGCCAGGCACTGTACTAAGTACTGAAGATACAAAAAAAAAATCAAATAAATCAAATACAATTAAAGATAATTTCTGACTTTCTTTATATCTCCAGTGCTTAGTATAGTGTCTGGCATATAGTATATACTTAATAAATAAATGAAGATGTCAAAAAAGTTATAGTTGAAGTGGTAAGAAATTCCAGAAATGGAAGAAAGTTAATGAAATTGGCCAAAGGTGAGGGAAAAAAAAAAAAAAAAAAAACAACAAAAAAAAAAAAACTCCAGTAACACAATAGTCCCAGGTAATGAAAGAAGAAATTCTGAGATGAATTTATAATTCATGAATTAAAGGGAAAATGAAAATGAAATATATTTTGAAAAATAGTTTTTTCTACTTTTCTTCTTTCCTCTCTTCCCCAGTGTCCATGGACATGATTATACTCCTTGGCATCAGTCTCTTTTTATTTTGTGTGTACAAATCCTATTGTCAATGATACTGTTCATAGATGTGTATAAATGGAGGAATAGAAAGACAGGAGGAGAAAATGAAGTGGGAGACAGGTAAGAGACATTAAGAAGGTATAAAATGCTACCTACAATGAACTAAGAAGATATTAATTCTCTGAATTCACTATTCTTGAAAATAAGTATTTATTAAGCAAAAGTAAATACATTTATAATCTCCTTGTGCATACTATCACAACTGACATACTGAAGAAGGTAGACAGAAGAGTCTGCATATGAGGAAATGTAGCTGAAGGTCATATTGAGGTGGATCATGAGAAGTCTGAAAGAGTTGTGACAATGCTGTGTCTAGCATTCATAACATCTTAATTGGTGTAGTAAGAGTTCTGTTTTCAACATCTATGCAATGTGTCCCCTCGAGGACAAGCCTGGACTTTCAGATGTTCTGATGGCAAGCTTTTTCTCCTAGGTTGTGTTTAGCCTTAAGCTATTTCTCATTGTACTGTTTGTAGGTTTTTTCAAGGAGAACAGGTATATGAAGCATTCTTTCTATCTCCAGTGCTTTTAGGGGACTCTAGGGAACCCATATGGATATGTGAAGGTTCTGCCACTTGAACATTCCAATTAGACATCTGAGGCTAAATTATCCTACTTTTTTCTGGGTACTTTGTGACCTGGATGCCAAAAAAAAAAAAATCTCTTTTCTCTACTGTCTTTCATTCATATTTCACTCAGCCATACACCTTTCTAAGTTTATATTGTCCTCTCCAATACTTTATAACAGAAATCTGAAATAATTAGCATATTCTTTTAAAACATAAATTTCTTTCATTCCCAGAATCTTGCCCTTTATCTTCTGGAAGTACTAGAAATCTAAATCTGTCTACAGGAAACACATGCTTTGTTCCTTAAGATGCAAGAGGAGAAAACAAAGTACAAAAGTCTTGTGAATTGCACTGCTCTCTAGATCATTGGGTCTTTCACTCAAGCTAGCACCCATACGGAAACCATTGAGGGGAAACACCCTTTGCAGACAAAAGGCTCAATATGTTCCCCCAACAGCACAACTGATGGTTAGATAAAGCAAAGAACCCTGGAACAGTGATGTCACCTGAACCTCTAGCCCTGCTACCAGTCCAGACTATAGCTCTTCACCAGCTAAGCACCTCCTAAGGAATTGTGATCTGTCAACTGCCTGGGCTAATGTTACAATCTTTGTATTTTCAAAAAAACATAGATACTGAAATACCAGAAAATGAAAAAGTAATGTCGTCATAAAAGAAAGTTTTTCTCATACAATATTTTGGCTCTAGCAGATGGCTTAAACAGGTCATAATATCTCTTAATGTAAAACACACACACACACACACACACACACACACACACACACACACTACAAACAGCATGTATGTCTATGGGACACATGTGTACATATGTGCACACATGTGTATGTGTGTGCGCATGTGTGTATGCACATCTGACACTATGGAAACGAAATTATCATTTCTTCTGTTCTTGTGTTCTAAGGGCCACTAGTCCTTTACAATTGATTTAAAACTTAAAGATATTGTTTCCTCTTATTAAATTATGAGCTATTTTTTGAGCAGGAACTGCTTAATTTCTCATATCTGTATTCATAGTGTGTAGCATTATGTTTTACTCATAATAAGTACTGAACAAATAGTTTTTCATTAATTTCTTCCATCATGAGCTTTCTTCCTATTGGGCAAAGAACTATTGTTAATGATTCTTCCTCTTTATTACCACTGCTAGACCATTGTAGGTCATAATTATACAATTAATTTTTAAAACAATATTACATATTCTACAAGTATGGGTTTTTACTACTTTCTGAAATTTAATTTATATATATATATATACACATATATATGTTTGACTTTTTTTGCAAACATGTATGAAGCTAACATACCTAATTTCTTTAAAAGAAATACAGATTATATTTGGAAAAGTTTTGTTTAATTATGTTACTTTCTACAACATATACAGAACTTATATAAAAATGACCTTTTTTGACTTTTATAATTGTTATAACTTTGTAGCAATGTATCATTATATTTACAGGAAAGCTACTTAAACTGAATATATAATAACTGAATGTAGGGGTCATGAACTTATGAGTTCTTAGTGGGAAAGTGTGATTTGTAAACCTATTTGGTTTGTAGACTCCTAAATATCAGGGATTACATTTAAAAAATATTTATTGAAGAGGAATCACAAGTGGAAAAAGTTTAAAGAATTCTATATATAATTAATTATATAATTAATGAAGAACATTACCCCCCAACTACCCTCAGAAAGTTAGTATCTGATTCTTTCACCTAAGATATAATCTTTAGTATCTAAGAATGTATGAAATGGGGGAGCAAATGGGAATTGCCTGACAATTATATAATTGCTTCTATTGATCCCCTAAGATTGTATCTTAGCAACACTGAAAAAAATTTATTTATTTGCATTATACTTTCCTTTGAGAAAGAATAGAAAATCTTGTCACAGTAAGATCATTTACTATCATTATGAAAAATGAACAAGAAAAGGGATGATCATTTTTATGTTGTGTGATGAAAGGAACCTCCATAGATCTTATAGGTATTAATGCTGAGTTGAAGCTCACTTTTAGATACTACTCAAACTACTCAAAGTCAGGTTAACATTTTTAGTGCTAATACTGTTAATTTTGATTGTAAGTAAAGGAGATTAAAAACATATACATGGAGAATTAATTACAGCCCAATTTCCTTTTAATAAAAATGGTTTCAAAGCGCTTTTGGGGTAAAAAACAAAAACAAAATAGAAACCATAATATTTTTATATTGATTATTTTAATTAATAATAAAATGACCATGGATAATAAAATAGCCATTCAAGTACTACATCTTTTCTTCTTGAAAACATGTAATTTTAAATCAGAAATTAAATTGGTTAGATGGGAAAAGAAAAAAAACCTATATTGGATGATAAAATATTCATCATGCTTGTTAATAGAAACAATGCAAAAATAATTAATTTAAAATTATGCCATTTGCTTCTCTATATTTGTTCTAGTAAGGCAAGACCAGTTTAATATATATGCATCTTTAAAAAAAAGGGTTAGATTTTTAAATACAGAATACTATTACTATTACTATTTACATTGTTGTAATAATTTAGTTTAATGTTTACAGAAAAAAATTTAGTACCTGGTATTTTAGTGAATATTCAATATGTCAATCCATCAACAAATTCTGGCAACTGAGGCTCAGTTTTTACAGTTTTACTATCTGCTGCTTCTGTGACTTAAAGGTGAATGTGTCTAGCTTATGCAACTAGAAGTCAGTAGACTGATTTCTTCTCAGTGACTCCATATTCTTCAGTCCAGCACCTGTGAAAAGACAATTAATTTCCATAGATAAGTTTATTGAAGTTATCTCTGAGGGAAGACTCAACAAAATCAATTGTTACTATGGAATTTTAAAAAAATTAATACAGTAAAAACTATATTTTTGTTTGTTTTTTATTTGTTTGTTTAGGAAATGTTGGAGGAGAGGTCTAGTTCTGTGATTTCATAGGCATAAAAATCAAGAACACTATTACTTTATCTTAGTGAGTTTTTTGAGTAATTGAAAATTTATATAATGGCTTTCTGATGACACAATTAATATGTCAAAAGCAGAATTTGAAACCAAGTCTATCTGAATCAAAACACAGTCCACTTTTCTCACTTTTTTTTTCATTTTTGGTTACTATAGAAATACATATTGAAGAATAAAGAAATAATGATTTCAAAATATTTCCTTTTGGCAAAGTAAAAGAAAACAAAACTTTTATCATATATTTGTAACAGTTATATCAATCTATTGATTATTTAAAAACTGTATTATTTACATTCAATTAACATGGATTTATTAATCTCCTAATTGTATGCTTATGGACTTTTCCTTTGATGAGTTTCTTTGCAGAAATCTGCAGTTTGGGGAAGATCTCTTAGATCAGTTATCTCAAATTTTTCAAACTTAGCCATCATCCACCCAGTCTAAAACACTTCTTCTCTGATGGGTTTATTTTTATATCTTCATGTCCTTTCCTTTATTTTCATGTTCCTATCACTGTGATATAAGCTTCCAAAGGGTGTGGACTTTTTTTTTCAACTTGCATTTGTATTACCTTTGCTTAACATGGTGACTTAACACAATAAGTGCTTAATAAATACTTGTTAATTGATTGACTATATATTCCTCATATGACACTAACTGGATACAGATGAAAATGAAAATAATCCCTTCCTGGAAGGAAAGTCTTTCTCTAAAGAGAGAGCACCTGTACCCAAATAAGTATATGTAAACACATATAAAATTGATATAGGTTATTCCCAAAGTCTAAGTACAATTTTATGTTTTTAGTAATTTCAGAAATTAGATGCTGTAAACTTACCAAAAAATCATTTGAAAGGTAATTTGTATTTCTTTTACACTTATTTAAGTTTGTGATAATTAGATTTTTTTTTTTACAATTTGAGAAAGATGAAATATTATGCATGGCTTATAACAGTTTCTGAAAGACATTTTCTCCAAATATTGAATCAGTAGTTCTCTTGTTTGGCTATGTAAGTCACCTCAACTAAAAATCTCTTTTGCAACATCATCTTAATGCTACAATTACAAATGTAATCCTTTCATTTACTTAAAAGCAATGGAAGAAAATTTTTACAAAATTTAATATCTGACTAGACATATATATATATGGCTATGTCTGCTTTAATCAGAAACATATGAATATTTAAAATTTAAATAATTAACCTTCAAGATATATTTTTGTAAGCTTATTATTGCCTTTATGTTTTTAGAAGCTTAAAACACTGAGACTATTGAGATATATTTTAAAAAGTGATGAGGGATGGTAATGAGGTTAGTAGTAGGATTGATCTGTTGAGATTAGAAATAAATTCATGTAAGAAATAATGTTTTCATTGAGCTCTGAAGGGAAGTAGGAATCCCTAAAGGCAAGGGTGAAGAGGGGGAATATAGTAAGGTGATGGAATGATGATTTTGAGGAACAACTTTAAGTTTATTTTGGTAAAACTGTATAGTGTATGAAGGGAATGTATATAAAGGAAGACAGGGTACAGATTTTAAAGGAATTTTCAAATATTCACTTCAGTTCAATTCAGTAAATATGTTTTATGAATCATAGTCAAGGTACCATGCTAGGGATACCAATATTAAAAAAGAATTCCCTGTCTTTATGGAGTTCATATTCTTTTAGGGATTATGTATAAGTACATAAATATTTCATAAGCTAGTCTTTTATTCCTGGGAAATAATCATTTTACTACTCTAAGAACGGAAGGCAGAAGAAAATTCCTCTGCTTATGTTACTTTTTCTACTTGTTGTCTCCTTGTCTTTGGTTAAAAAACAGTTGTCTCGAGTGGGGGATGAAGGAGTCCTACCAAACTCCTTTTATAACACAGACATGGTACTGATACCTAAACCAGGTAGATCGAAAACTGAGAAAGAAAATTATAGACCAATCTCCTTAATGAATATTGATGCTAAAATCTTAAATAAGATATTAGCAAAAAGACTTCAGAAAATCATCTCCAGGATAATACACTATGATCAAGCAGGATTTATTCCAGGAATGCAGGGCTGGTTTAATATTAGGAAAACTATTAATATAATTGACCATATTAATAATCAAATTAATAAGAACCATATGATCATCTCAATAGATGCAGAAAAAGCATTTGACAAAATCCAACATCCATTCCTACTAAAAACTCTTGAGAGTATAGGAATAAATGGACTATTCCTTAGAATAATCAAGAGCATATATTAAAGACCGTCAGTAAGCATAATATGCAATAGAAATAAACTACAACCTTTCCCAGTAAGATCAGGAGTGAAACAAGGTTGCCCACTATCACCATTACTATTCAATATAGTACTAGAAACGCTAGCCTTGGCAATAAGAGCCGAGAAAGAGATTCAAGGAATTAGAGTAGGAAATGAGGAAATCAAACTATCACTTTTTGCAGATGACATGATGGTATACTTAGAGAACCCCAAAAAGCTACTAGAAATAATTCAAAATTTCAGCAAAGTGGCAGGATACAAAATAAATCCACATAAATCCTCAGCATTTTTATATATCACTAACAAAATGCAACAGCAAGAGATACAAAGAGAAATTCCATTCCAAACAAATGTTGAGAGTATAAAGTATTTGGGAATCCATCTACCAAAGAAAAGTCAGGAATTATATGAGAAAAATTACAAAACACTTGCCACAAAAATAAAGTCATATTTAAATAATTGGAAAGACATTCAGTGCTCTTGGATAGGCCGAGCGAATATAATAAAGATGACAATACTCCCCAAACTAATCTATTTATTTAGTGCTATACCAATCAGACTCCCAAGAAACTATTTCAATGACCTAGAAAAAATAACAACAAAATTCATATGGAAGAATAAAAGGTCGAGAATTGCAAGGGAACTAATGAAAAAAAAAGTCAGAGGAAGATGGTCTAAGTGTACCTGATCTAAAGCTATATTATATAGCAGCAGTCACCAAAACCATTTGGTATTGGCTAAGAAATAGACCGGTAGATCAGTGGAACAGATTAGATACAAAGGACAAAAAAAGGATACATCTATAGCAAGCTAATCTTTGACAAACCCAAAGATACCAACATTAGGGATAAAAATTCATTATTTGGAAAAAACTGTTGGGAAAACTGGAAATTAATATGGCAGAAATTAGATATGGATCCACACTTAACACCATATACCAAGATAAGATCAAAATGGGTCCATGATTTAGGCATAAAGAGGGAGATAATAAATAGATTAGAGGAACAGAGGATAGTCTACCTCTCAGACTTGTGGGGGAGGAAGGAATTTATGACCAGAGGAGAACTAGAGATCATTATTGATCACAAAATAGAAGATTTTGATTACATCAAACTACAAAGTTTCTGTACAAATAATACTAATGCAAACAAGATTAGAAGGGAAGTAACAAATTGGGAAAATATTTTTAAAAGGAAAGGTTCTGACAAAGGTCTCATTTCCAAAATATATAGAGAACTGACCCTGATTTATAGGAAACCAAACCATTCTCCAATTGATAAATGGTCAAAGGATATGAACAGACAATTCTCAGAGGAAGAAATTGAAACTATATCCACTCACATGAAAGAGTGTTCCAAATCACTATTGATCAGAGAAATGCAAATTAAGACCACTCTGAGATACCACTACACACCTGTCAGATTGGCTAAGATGACAGGAACAAGTAATGATGAATGTTGGAGGGGATGTGGGAAAACTGGGACACTGATACATTGTTGGTGGAGTTGCGAAAGAATCCAGCTATTCTGGAGAGCAATTTGGAACTATGCCCAAAAAACTATCAAACTGTACATACCCTTTGACCCAGCAGTGCTACTACTGGGCTTATATCCCAAAGAAATACTAAAGAGCGGAAAGAGACATATATGTGCCAAAATGTTTGTGGCAGCTCTTTTTGTTGTAGCTAGAAACTGGAAGATGAATGGATGTCCATCAGTTGGAGAATGGTTGGGTAAATTATGGTATATGAAGGTTATGGAATATTATTGCTCTGTAAGAAATGAGCAGCAGGATGAATACAGAGAGGCTTGGAGAGACTTACATCAACTGATGCTGAGTGAAATGAGCAGAACCAGAAGATCACTGTACACTTTCAACAACAATACTGTATGAGGATGTATTCTGATGGAAGTGGAAATCTTCAACATAAAGAAGATCCAACTCACTTCCAGTTGATCAATGATGGACAGAGGTAGCTACACCCAGAGAAGAAACACTGGGAAGTGAATGTAAATTGTTAGCACTAATATCTGTCTGCCCAGGTTACATGTACCTTCGGAATCTAATGCTTATTGTGCAACAAGAAAATGATATTCACACACATGTATTGTATCTAGGTTATATTGTAACACATGTAAAATGTATGGGATTGTCTGTCATCGGGGGGAGGGAATAGAGGGACGGGGGGATAATTTGGAAAAATGAATACAAGGGATAATATTATAAATATATATATATATATATATATATATATATATATATATAATAAAAAAAATGTTAAAGTAAAAAAAAAAAAGCAACAATAAAAAAAAAACAGTTGTCTGTCTGTCTCTCTCTTCCTCTTATCTATTGAGTGTCTATATATGTCCCTTTATCATTCTCTGTTTCTATTTATATGAGTTTCTCTCTTCATACACATATACATATATCCAAGTGTGTGTGTACATATATGGTATGTAAATATGTATATGTATATATGCATATAACATATTAGAAATCTAACTTGCCATGTATAATTTGAATGTAGAATATCCCTTCACGGTAATACTGGGGAGTTAGCAATTCACAACACAGTTGTCATTTAGTTAACTATACTAATTCTACTTCTTGATCTCAGATTTATAGAACTCAGTATGTTGTAATAATAGTTCTTTATTAGCAATTATAAAACTTTATTCCGGCTAGAGTAATAATCTATGATAACCTTGTTGTGGCAAAAAACAGATGCACTGGAATGAAAAGTCTCCTATAATCCACTTAATAAACTATCTCTGGTACTAGCACTAGAGTTAATTACTCTTCAAATATCACAGAATTTGCATGTTTCTCACAGAATAAATTGTACCCAATAATTGTTCAATTATCCTAGCCATCAGAGAAAATTAACAGGAATATAAGACAAAAGAATTACTTGCACATTAGAATGTTTTTACTGAAAACACATTTTAGTGAGTTTGATTTCATATTAGAAAAAGAAAGTGGAGTGATCATTCCATTAAAAGATCACAAAAAATGAAGAGACTGAATCAACACCATAGATTACTTCAGAAGGCAATCAAGCACATTCTTTATTGTCATGATAAACTTATGGTGTCTTGTTTGTAGAAATTTTGTTTAGGGCTCATAAATCATGGGAATTGGCTTAGGTTACTATGTGGAATTAATTTAGTCAAGTCATAGAGCTTTTCAAGTAAAAACATAGATGTTATGTCCACATTTTGAAATCCAACTGGCATTAATACATTCTTAGCTAGACACAGTTCAGAGAATATACATTAGTCTGTTAATCTTTTTTTTTTTAATTGAATCCCACTTATTTCAAGGAATCATTATAGGCATGAAGTAAGTTAGCTCTGGAGAAATGAGACATATAAAGAAAAAGCTTATTGTGATGATAATAATGATAAACATTAAAAATAGCAAAAGTACACTTTCATAAGAAAACATACAATGAGAGAACAGTCAGAGAATAGTCTTCCTTTAAAGGACATTATAGATCAGCTCAGCCAAACTTTGAGTCTCAAAGAGAAGAAATATAAGGAGAAAAGACATTCTTTTAATTATCACATCACATGGATAAGTGCCTTTCCCAAGTTTGTATAACTAATATGAGAGGAAGGACTTGAAATTGGATCCTGGCCCTGAGGCTAGCTCACTATTTACATCACCTATCTAGACTGCTTCTTTTCTGCTCTAAGAAATTATAAATGAATAAAGAGAAATATTGGTTTAGCCCTGAAAAGACTAAGAAGACTTGATGAAGAAAATATGACTCTAGAAAGTGAAGTAAAAACTTACATAGATATAGAGGAAAGTGAGAAGGAAAACAAAATGCAAGCAAACATCAATAGAAAGCATGAAAATGCTATGTTCTGATTAGATATGGACCCACACTTAACACCATATACCAAGATAAGATCAAGATGGGTCCATGATTTAGGCATAAAGAATGAGATCATAAATAGTTTAGAGGAACATAAGATAGTCTACTTCTCAGACTTGTGGAGGAGGAAGGAATTTATGACCAAAGGAGAACTAGAGATCATTATTGATCACAAAATAGAGGATTTTGATTACATCAAATTAAAAAAAGCTTTTGTACAAACAAAACTAATGCAAACAAGATTAGAAGGAAAGTAACAAATTGGGAAAACATTTTTACAGTTAAAGGTTCTGATAAAGGCCTCATCTCCAAAATATATTGAGAACTGACTCTAATTTATAAGAAATCAAACTATTCTCCAATTGAAAAATGGTCAAAGGATATGAACAGACAATTTTCAGATGATGAAATTAAAACTATTTCTACTCATATGAAAGAGTGTTCTAAATCAGTACTGATCAGAGAAATGCACATTAAGACAACTCTGAGATACCACTACACACCTGTCAGATTGGCTAAGATGACAGGAACAAATAATGATGAATGTTGGAGGGGATGTGGGAAAACTGGGACACATGCATTGTTGTTGGAGTTGTGAAAGAATCCAATCATTCTGGAGAGCAATTTGGAATTATGCCCAATAAGTTATCAAAATATGCATACCCTTTGATCCAGCAGTGCTACTACTGGGCTTATATCCCAAGGAAATACTAAAGAAGGGAAAGAGACCTGTATGTGCCAAAATGTTTGTGGCAGCCCTTTTTGTAGTGGCTAGAAACTGGAAAATGAATGGATGTCCATCAAATGGAGAATGGTTGGGTAAATTATCTGTAAGAAATGAGCAGCAGGATGAATACAGAGAGGTTTAGAGAGACTTGCATGAACTGATGCTGAGTGAAATGAGCAGAACCAGGAGATCACTATACACTTCAACAATGATACTGTATGAAGATATATTCTGATTGAAGTGGATATCTTCAACAGAAAGAAGATCTAATTCACTTCCAATAATCAATGATGGACAGAAACAGCTACATCCAGAGAAGGAACACTGGGAATTGCATGTAAACTGTTAGCACTATTGTCTTTCTACCCAGGTTACTTGTTCCTTCGGAATCCAATTCTTACCGTGCAACAAGAAATTTGGTTTTACACACATATATTATATCTAGGTTATACTGTAACACATTTAATATGTATGAAATTGCCTGTCATCTAGGGGAGGGAGTAGAGGGAGGGAGGGGAAAATTTGGAAAAATGAATACAAGGGATAATGTAAAAAAAAAATTACTCATGCATATGTACTGTCAAAAAATAGAATTATAAAATTAATAAAAAAGTAAAAAAAAGAAAAAAAAAGAAAATGCTATGTTCTGGTCCACACTCAATTTCTACAAGCCTCTCTCTGGGTATAGATGCCTCTCTTCATCACTGAACAATTGCAACTGATTTGAAGCATCTCATTGTTGAAGACAACCAAGATTAGAAGGGAAGTAAAAAACATTTTTGCATTCAAAGGTTCTGCTAAAGACCTCATTTCTAAAATATATAGAGAATTAACTCAAATTTATAAGAATTGAAGCAATTCTCTAATTGATAAATAGTCAAAGGATATGAACACTTTTCAGATGAAGAAATTGAAACTATTTCTAGCCACATGAAAAGGTGCTCCAAATAACTATTGATCAAATAAATGCAAATTAAGACAACTTTGAGATATCATTACATACCTGTCAGATTGGCTAAGATGACAGGAACAAATAATGACAAATGTTGGAGGGGGTGTAGGAATATTGGGACACTGATACATTGTTGGTAGAATTGTGAATACATGCAGCCATTCTGGAGAACAATTTGGAACTATGCTCAAAAAGTTATCAAACTGTGCATACCCTTTGACCCAGCACTGGCCTTATATCCCAAAGAGATATTAAAGGAGGGAAAGGGACCCACATGTGCAAAAATGTTTGTGGCAGCCCTCTTTGTGGTGGCCAGAAACTGGAAACTTAGTGGATGCCCATCAATTGGAGAATGGCTGAATAAATTGTGGTATATGAATGCTACAGAATATTATTGCTCTGTAAGAAATGAACTGCAGGATGATTTCAGAGAGGCCTGGAGAGATCTACATGAATTGATGCTAAGTAAAATGAGCAGAACCAGAAGATCATTATTCATAACAAGACTATGTGATGATCAGTTCTGATGGACATGGCTCTCTGCAATATATTCTCAGTGAATGAGTTAAAAACGTCTCTCCTCTTGGGCTTCCTTCAAGTGTTAGCCTTTACTAAATCCCCTTAATAATAATGATTTCCTTCTAGTAATTTCTATTGTTTGTTTGTACAAAGTTATTGTTGTCTCCTTTGTTAACTGTGACTGAAGACCTTCTTTTGTAGTCCTAGCACTTGGAACTATTCCTGCAATATTCTAGACTTTTTAATAAATGTTTACTAACAGACTGAGTATATGATTTATCACAATACTTCTGAATTTTATGTTTGACATTCAATCTACAGATGTTCAATCAGCCCAAAGATTTTTTTCCCTGATTAATTAAACCAATACACTATAACTATTGTAATAGATTATACTGTACTAAATTTTACCTTAGTTTATTCTTTTAAAGTAGGCAGGTCAAAACTGATTATATTCATTTTCCAAAGGGATTAACTAAAACTTCTGGAATGATTAAAAAATATATATAAAAAAGAAAGATAATTGAATTTTTATTAAGCATTAACTATGTGACAGGAACTATGTTAAGTCAGGGACAGAAATAAAGCAAAGTAACATATTCTTTACTCTCAAAAAGTTTCTAACCTAATAAAGAAATGTGTAATACAAACAAAAATGGGAAACCATGATAGTTAAATGTATATTCTATCAAAGGTAAGACTACTTGTAAGGAGGTGAATTGGAAGTTTAGTAAGTATGTTTAGGGCCTTTCATAAAATCATGAGCCTCACCAGGGACTAAACAGTTAAAAGAAAAGATTTCAGGATTTTCTGTTGAAAGTCTATTGGAATTGCTTTGAGTCACTGAGCCACTGAAAAGAACCAAGTTTTTCTTTGTTGCTCATCACAAAATCTTTGCTGTTATTATGTACAAAGTATTTCTATTTCTATTTGTTTCACTCAGTATTCAATTTATGTAAATGCTTTTAGACCTTTGTATAATCAACTTGTTCATCATTTTAATAGAATAATAATATTGCATTACCTTCATGTACTACAGCTTGTTCAGCCATTCCTCAATTGATGGGCATCAATTTTTTTCCAAATCTTTGCCACCACAAAATAAGCTGCTATAAACATTTTTGCAATGTGGAGTCTTTTCCTTCCTTTATAATTGTCTTAAGATATAGACCCAGTAATGATACTGCTGGCTCAAAGGGCATACACAGTTTTATAGACATTTGACAATTTCCAAATTGCTCTCCATAATCGTTAGATCATTTCACGATTCCACCAACAATGCATTAGTGTCCCAGTTTTCCCTCATCCCCTCCAACATTTATTATTATCCTTTCTGTCATCTAAAAGCCAATCTGAGATGTGTGAGTTGGTATCTCAGAGTTGTTTTAATTAACATTTCTCTAATCAATAGGGATTTAGAGCATTTTTATATAACTATAACTGTTATTAATTTCATCATCTGAAAATTGCCTGTTCATATCCTTTGGGAATTTATGAACTAGGGGATGACTTGTATTCTTATAAATTGGACACAGTTCTTTATGAATTTTAGAAGTGAGATCTTTATCAGACATACTAGCTGTAAAGATTTTTCCCCAGCTTTATACTTCCCTTTGGATATTATTTCTATTGGTTTAGTTTGTGCAAAAACTTTGTGATTTTATGTAATCAAAGTTGTCCATTTTGCATTTCATAATGTTCTCTAGTTCTTCTTTGGTCATAAATTCTTCCCTTCTCCAAAGATCTGATAGGTAAATTATTTTTTGTTCTCTTAATTTGTTTATGGTATGATCCTTTATGTCCAAACCATGCATCCATTTTGACATTATTTTTTATGGCATGTGAGATGTAGGTCTATGTAGAGTTTCTGACATTATTTTTCAGTTTTCCTAGAAATTTTTGTCAAATAATGAGTTTTTATTCCAGAAACTGAAGTTTTAGGGTTTATCAAATACTACATTGCTATAGGTCTTGCTTATTATGTCGTGTGTATCTAATCTATTCCATTCATCCACCACTCTTTCTTAGCCAGTACAAAATTATTTTGATGACTGCTGTTTTATACTATAGTTTTAGGTTTGATACTGCTAAACCACCGTACTTTTTTTTTTCATTAATTTCCTTGATATTCTTGACCATTTCTTCCAGATGAATTTTGTTATTATTTTTTGTAGTTCTAGTAAATAATGTTTTGACAGTTTGATTGGAATGACACTGTACAAGTAGACTAATTTAGGTATAATTATCATTTTTATTAAATTAGCTCAGCCTAGTCATGAACAATTGATATTTTTCCAATTGTTTAAGTCTGATTTTATTTGTGTGAGAAGTATTTTATAATTGTGTTCACATAGTTCTTGGGTTTGTCTTGTCAGGTGACCCCCAAGTATTTTATTTTGTTTACAATGGAATTTTTTTCTATTGCTTGTTGAATGGCTTTGTCAGTAATATGTAGAAATGCTGATGACTTGTGTGGATTTATTGTACATCCTACAACTTTGCTAAAACTATGAATTGTTTCCAGTAGAATTTTGGATGATTTTCTATGATTCTCTAACTATATTATCATATTATCTGCAAAGAATGATAGTTTCATTTCCACATTGCCCATTCTAATTCCTTTAATTTCTTTTTTTCTTATTGCTAAAGCAAACATTTTTAGTATGATATTTAATAATAATGGTGATAATAGGCATTCTTGTTTCACCCCTGATCTTTCTGGAAATGTATCCAATTTCTTTTCATTACAAATAATGCTTCCTGTAGGCTTTTTATATAGATACTGCTTATTATTAAAAAAAAAAAAAAAAGCTCTATTCTCTCTAGTGTTTTTAATAAAATGGGTGCTGCTTTTTGTTAAAAGCTTTTTCTACATTTATTGTAATAATCATATGATTTCTGATGGTTTTGTTATTAATATGGTTGATTATGATAATAGTTTTCCTGATATTGAGCCAGCTCTGCATTCCTGTTACAAATCCCACTTGGTTGTAGTGAATTATCCTGCCGTTAAGGTACTGTAATCTCTTTGCTAATATTTTATTTTTAAAATTAGCATCAATATTCATTAGGGAAATTGGTCTGTAATTTTCTTTCTTGGTTTTGGTACTTCCTGGTTTAGGTATCATTGCCATAGTCGTGTCATAGAAGGAATTTGGCAGTAGTCCTTCTTTACCTATTTTTCCAAATAATTTAAATAATATTGGAATTGATTGCTCTTTTGATGCTTGGTAGAATTCACTAGTGGAGCCATTTGTCCCCAGAGATTTTTTCTTAGGGAATTCATTGATGATTAGGTCAATTTCATTTTCTAAAACATTCTACTTACATATTTTATTTCCATTTTTGTTAACCTGAACAGGTTATATTTTGTAAATATTCATCCTTTTCTGTTACTTTGTCAGGCTTGCTGCATAGAGTTGAGCCAAAAATCTCATAATGAATTTCTTAATTTCTTTTTCATTGGTGGTAAGTTCCCACCTTTCATTTTTGATGCTGCTGATTAGTTTTTTTTTTCTTTCCTTTTCTGATCAAATTAACTAAAGATTTATCTATTTTGTTAGTTTTTTTTTCATAAAACTAACTCATACTTTTGTATATTAGTTCAATAGTTTTCTTAGTTTCTATTTTATTAATCTTCCCTTTTGTTTTCAGAATTTCAACACTGGTATTTATTTAGGAGTTTTAAAATTGTTCTTTTCCTAGCTTTTGAAGTTGTGTGCCCAGTTCATTGATATCCTCTTTCTCTATTTTATTTATGTAGCTATTTAGAGATATAAAATTTCCCCTAAGAATTGCTTTGGTTGTATCACATAGGTTTTGGGACGTTGTATCATTATTACTATTATCTTGGATGAAATTATAGATTGTTTCAGTGATTTGCTTTTGGTCTACTTGTTTTTAAGAATTAGATTATTTAATTTCCAATTGGATTTAACCTATCTTTCCCTGGCCCTGTATTGAATATATTTTTTATTGCATTGTAGTCTGAAAAGGAGGCATTTTTTTCTTTTTGCTCTTTTGCATTTGATTGTAATGTTTATATACCCTAATACATGGTCAGTATTTGTATAGGTGTCATGCACTGCTGAGAAAAAAAGTGTATTCCTTTCTACCTTTATTTAGTTTTTTTCAGAGGTCTATCATATCTGGGTTTTCTAGGATACTTTCACCTTCCTAGTTTTTTTTTTTCCTTTTCTCTTTTGTGGTTATATTTTTCTGCTTCTGCCCAACTACTATAGTTTTTCTATTTCTTCCTGAAACTAGCTAAAAATCTTCTCTAGGAATTTGGCTGCTCTATCACTTTGTGTATACACATTTAGTACTGTTATGTCATTATTTACAGTATCCTTCATCAAGATATATTTTTCCTCCTTATCTCTTTTGATAAGATCTATTTTTAATGTTGCTTTATTTGAAATCAGAATTGTTATCCCTACTTTTTTTTTCCCCCCTTCGGCTGAAGTATAATAAATTCTGTTCCAGCCTCTTACCTTTACTTTGTATGTGTCTCTCTCTGTCATTTGTGTTTCTTATAAACCACATATTGTAATTGTAGGATTATGTTTTTTAATCCACTCTACTATTAACTTCCATTTCATGAGAGACTTCATCCCATCCACATTAACAGTTATGATTACCAGCTCTGTAACTCCATCCTATTTTCTCCCCTGTATATACTTTTGTTCTCCTTCCACCCTGTCCTCAGTAGTATGTTTTTTTTACCCACTTACTCACTACCTTATCTCCTATCACTCCTCCCCTTCTCTTACTAGTGTTTTTTAACCCACTTCATTCACTACTTTATCATCTATCAATCATTTCACTCTTTTAACTTTCCCCCTAGTATTTCTGCCCTTCCTTCTATCCTGTCCTGTCTTTTTTTGTTTCCTCTTTTTCCTCCTCCTTTAACCCTCCTTTATAGGGTTAGATAAATTTATATGCCCAATTGAATGATTAAGTTATCCCCACTTAAAGCCAAAATCGATGAGATCAAGCTTCAAACAATGCTTATTATCCTCTCTTCTTTCCCTCAATTCCCTCTTCATGTGAACTAACTGTCCCACTATACCTCCCCGTTCCTCTTTTTCCAGGACAGGCTTTTTATTAATGCTTTAATTATTTTTCTTTGATGTCACCATATCAAGGACAATTCACAACTACACCCTCAGTCCATGTGATGACCCTCTCTGTCTGGCCCAGTGACAGATACAATTCTCAAGATTTAAGATATTATTTTCCCATCTAGGGATATAAACAGTTTAATATTTTAATATATATTTCCCCTCTTTACCTTTCTAAAGTTTGCTTGAATCCTTCATTTGTGGATTAAATTTCCTGTTTAATTCTGCTTTTTCAATAGAAATGATTGACAGTCTCTTACTTCATTAAATGTCCTTCTCCCTTGAAATATGATGCTTATTCACTCTGGGTAGTTAATTCTTGATTGTAATCCTAGGTCCTGTGCATTCCAGAATATGGTATTCCAGGTCCTTAAATTCTTTTTTATAGAAACTGCCAGATCCTGGATAATCCTGACTGTTGCCCCTTGATATTTGAATTGTTTTTCACTGGAAGTTTATAATATGTTTTTTTCTTTGAGATTATAGTTTTAGAGTTTCACAACAATGTTCCATGGAGTTTTCTTTGTGGGATCTCTTTGCAGACATGAACAATGGATTCTTTAAATGAGCATTTCCACCTCTGTTTCTAGAATATTGCAGCAACTTTTCTTAATGATCTCTTGAAGAATGCTGTCCAAGCTCTTTTGTTGGTCATGGCCTTCAAATAGGCCAATAATTTTAAATGATCTCTCCTGGATCTATTTTCCATATCAGCTGTTTTGCTAATCAGATATATTACATGTTTTTCCATTTTTTTTTCATTCTTTCTAGTTTCTTTCATTTTTGCTGTCTCACAAAGTCATTAGCTTCCATTTCCCTCGTTCTAGTTTTTTATGTTTTATTTTCTTCAATTTGCTTTTGCATCTCTGTTTCCATTTGGTTTTTAAAGAGTTGTTTTCTTCAGACAATTTTTCCTTCCTTTTCCAAACTGTTGATTTTCTCATGAATATCTCTTATTTATTTTCTCATTTTTTTCTTCTACTGCTCTCATTTGCCTTTTGGAGTCTTTTATGAGCAATTCCAAGAAGTCTCTTGGGGTTGAGACGAATTTATCTCATTTTTAAGATTTTTTTTCCCTGTGGACATTCTTTCTTATCTGATTTTGTGAGAGTCTTACTTGGTGATTTACTGTGATTAAGACCCTCTCACTGCTTTTCCCAGAGTGTATCTGAACTGGGCTAAACACCTTTTCCACTCCAGTTAGACTGACCCTTCTTGTAGTTTTTTCAATCTGTCTTGAGCTGGAGAGTGGTTTCATTCTATCATTATTTGTTCATAGGATTGATTTCATGTGTTTTTCAAGGGAAACTGGGAAAGCTCAAGCAGCTTCCTGACTTTACTCTGCCTTGTTGAGTCTACCTCTGGAACTCCCACAATACAGAATTTTAATCATGCAGTTTTTCCATTTAACAACATCAGCCTCTTAAGAAAAATTTCCTTTCTAATGATTTTAATGTTTTTTAGAATAATCAATAATTAATATCTTTCTCTCAATATCTCTACATAATATTTTCTTTCTTTTATTTTATGCTTCCTTTCTTTCTCTTAGATCCTTGGTAAAATAAGAAGCAAAATATTTCAGCATCTAAAGTAACCTATCCTCTTTTCTATTTTTCATCTCTAGAATCACTTTTTCTTTTAGTAACATTCCTCCCTCTCTTTCTTCTTCTGAATCAATACACCAAGTACCTGACTTCCTTCAAAGACATCAGTGCCAATTACATTCAAAATTCTTAGAAGTATTAAGTCTCCAAAAAGAATGGCCTTTTTATGTCAGCATGTCTTTGTTTTTACCCACGTTAGGGACTTTTTAAAAATAATACTGCAGTTAAATAAAAATAATCCTTAGTTTTTATATGGTACTTTATAAAGTATTTTGTTATACATTATTTTGTCTTATCCTCATTTCTGTGAACCAATATTTGACCTTATTTCTCTATTACATGACATCTTTAATTTCTCCGGAAAACAAATGATCTTTTAATGTATGTTTAAACACTTCTAGTGATAGAAAAGCTATTACTTAGGAAGATAGTGTAATTCATTGTTGGAAATTAATGTTTTATAATTTTTTGTAAATTATGACTGCATATGCTAATTTGCACATATATCATGAGGCACTTGGAACTCTGCAATACAGGTACTGAGGTATGCACAGTGTGTTGCCTTCCTTAAGAGTAGAGAAAGGCTGTATCACTTTCTTAATTATCTGAGGGAAGGAATGCAACATCTGAGTTGTTCAATGGCTGCCAATACTTTTAAATCACTAGTCTAGGAATCACCTCACTTCTTTTCTGGATCATCATTCTATAGCCTCCCCAAAATGTTGCAGAATCCTCAGTGGCAACAGTGGACAATGAGCATGCAAACATCTAGACTCCCCCCTCTAATGCCACTAATATTAGCTTTATGTTATCAAGTGACAGCAATGATTATGTTTAATTCTTCATTAAAGAATGGTATAGATATACAACAATTGAATGAGTACCAAATGCACAGGACATAGTTACTCATACTGTGCTTAAAGAATGTTTAAATAATAGAGGTTGAGTAAATGGGAAAATGTTTTCTTGTTTGAAGTTCTGCAAATATCTTTCTTAAATTTCTTTTTGATTTCTTAAATATTTTTCATGTTAGATAATAATACCCACATTCACTCTTTTTTTTTTTTTTTTTTTTTTTTTGAGGCTTGGATTAAGTGACTTGCCCAGGTTCACACAGTTAGGAAGTGTTAAGTGTCTGAGACCAGATTTGAACTCCGGTCCTCCTGAATTCAGGGCTGGTGCTCTATCCACTGCACCACTTAGCTGCCCCTCCCACATTCACAGAAAGGGGGTTCATGTATGAAATATTTGAAACAAAGACTACAAGTGCAAAGAAAACAAAAGATAGGAGGGAGCTGTCTTCTCTTCCCCACCTGATAGTTTCTGAGTGTCTGAATCTCCATTCACTACACTAATCTCCAGAACTTGATTTCTAGTGACTGTTAATTTGAGGTGTTTTTATTGGTTTTGATTCCTCCTCCTCTTTCCTCAAAAAACAAAGTCCTGGTCCAATCTAGTATAAAGCCACTAGCAGTCCCAATCCACAAACAATCTGTTCTTCTGTGATCGTAGGTACAAAATAATTAAGTTCTCATGCTGAAAACTCTTAAGTTTCAAATCTCACATATTCAGTCCACTCACAGCAGCTGACTACTTCCTTAATTCCATAAAACCATCAAGAAGTAACAGAAGGATACAACTTGCATTAACTTAAATTTTAAAAGTTTTTGCACAAACAAAACCAGCACAACCAATATTAAAAGGGAAATGCAAAGGAGTCATTTTTATAGCCACTGTTTCAGATAAATTTCTAAAATATATAAAGAATTGTGTCAGGCGGAGCCAAGATGGCGGAGAAGAAACACACGACTCAGTGAACTTCCTCACTCCCTCACAACCAATTAGATAAATTAAGTCTCAAAATTAGCTCAGGACTGATAGATACCACAAGGACTGGAAGCACGACTTACCAGCTGAAGAGAATCTGGAGTTTCAACAGGAAAGGTCAGTTCTCAGGGGAGGAATAAGAAAGACCAGCACAGACGGTGGGGTAGGGGCACACTGCGCCCATTGCGCTGGGAAGGGCTCTGGGATCAGAGAAGCCACTGAGGTAAAGGAATCTGGCACAGGCTGTTAGCTCTTCTCTGCTAATTATTTAGCAGTTCAGAAGAGAAAGCCAAAATATTTTAAAACTCAGATTAGATTTTCCCCGATCCTGGGGGGTGACTCAGCAGAGAATCGGCACCAGGGGGTGTGGCCTCAACTACCTCCTGAGAATAGTTAAGAGACTGACAAGTGGTTGGATACGGCCCAAGGCAACACACACTGCCTAGCTTAGCTGGAGGGAGTGGAACTCAGCTCCAGGAAGTCCCAGAGAAGCGGAACCTTTGAACTAGGGGCCGCGGTTTCTGGCAGACACTTCCAGTTTGAGCACAGGGGCTTCTCACGTCACCTGCTGCAGACATCCACTCCCCACCCGGACACATAGGCTGGGCTTCCTGCAGTCTTCACTATTCTACGCAGCCGAAGCACAGTAGTGCTAATCACCTCTGAGGCACTTCCAGGGAGGGGGTGGGGAACTCTCTCCCAGAGCTCTCTCTTAGCACAGGCACAGGGGCCGCTGCATCCATCCGGTCTGGGAGGAAGCTGGTAAAGAAGTAAATAATTTCCTACCCCAGGGACAGACCCCAAAACATTTTTTAAGTATGAGCAAAAAAGCTAGAAAAACTATAGATTCCTTCTATACAGAGAAAGAGCGGGTATCCAACCCCGAGGAAGTTAACAGCAAAGATTCAGAAGATAACAACCTAAAGGGGAACGATTCCTGCCCCCCATCACATAACTCTCTCCTAGAAGAAACTCTTAAAAAATTGAGGGAGATCGAAGAAAAATGGGGAAAAGAAAGGGAAGTTATGATAGAGAATAACAACGTCCTGAAATTGGAGTTGGAAAAAATAAAGAATTCACAGGAGATGCAGGGAAACAAAATTAGTGAATTAGAAAAGGTTAAAAAAACACAAGAAAGTAGGATTTCTGAATTGGAAAAGATAAAAAAGTCTCAAGAAAATAGAATTTCTGAATTGGAAAAACAAAATAATTCTCAAAAAAAAAAAATTAGGGAAATGGAAAAAAATTCAATAGAGCAAAATAATTCATTTAAAAACGAAATTGGGCATTTACAAAAAGAACTAAAAACTGTGAAGGAAGAAAATAACTCCTTAAAAGTCAGGATGGAACAAATAGAAATGAATGATTCACAGAGAACCCAAGAATCAGTCAAACAAAACAAAAAAAATGAGAAGCTGGAGAACAACGTCAAATACTTACTGGGAAAATCTATAGACCTGGAAAATAGATCTAGGAGAGATAATCTGTGGATTATTGGACTTCCAGAAAACTATGACCAAAAAAAGAGCCTAGATTCTATTTTACAGGAAATTATCAAAGAGAACTGTCCAGAGATAATAGAAACAGAAGGGAAAGTAGATGTGGAAAGAATTCATCGAACTCCTTCTGAAATAGACCCTAAAAAAAGAACACCACGGAATATTGTGGCTAAGCTGCAGAATTACCACACAAAGGAGAAAATCCTGCAAGCAGCTAGAAAAAAACAATTTAAATACCAAGGTGCCACAATAAGGGTCACCCAAGATCTGGCTGCCTCCACATTAAAAGATAGAAGGGCCTGGAACCTGATATTCCGTAAGGCAAAAGATCAAGGACTGCAACCAAGAATGAACTACCCAGCTAAGTTTAGCATCTTTTTCCATGGAAGAAGATGGTCATTCAATGAAACAGAGGAATTCTATATGTTTCTAAGAAAAAAACCAGACTTAAACAAAAAATTTGATCTACATCCACAAGACTGAAGAGAAACAGAAAAAGGTACACAGAACCCTTGAGAACTGTAACTCTGTTGTGGGTATATAAAAAATACTCAAGGATAATTTGATTTTACTGATATAAAAGAAAAAAAGGGGGGTGTAGTAAAGGGAAGGAGGTCGGTTCAGAAAAAGGGGAAGGAGTGATAAAAAGAGGGAAACTACATCCCAGGAAGAGACATAGAAAATACACCATATCTGAGGGAACTTAGTGAGGGGAAGAATCATTGTGTGAATCTTACTCTCATCAGAAGAAGCTCAAAGAGTAAATAATTAACATATTTGTTTTTCAGAGAGGAGAATAAGTGAAGGGACTTGGAGGGAGGGGGGAGGGATCCTAAAAAAAAAAAAAAAAAGAGGGAGGGTTGCGCGTCACAAGGGGGGTCTGTAAATTAAATATCGGGGAGGGGGATCAGGGGGGTCAAGGGAAAAAAGCATAATCTGGGGATAATACGATGGCAGGAAATACAGAATTAGTAATTTTAACTGTAAATGTAAATGGGATGAACGATCCCATCAAACGGAGACGGATAGTAGATTGGATCAAAAAGCAGAACCCTACAATATGTTGCCTATAGGAAACACACTTAAAGCAGGGAGATACATACAGAGTAAAGGTAAAAGGTTGGAACAGAGCCTATTATGCTTCAGGTAAAGCCAAAAAAGCAGGGGTAGCTATCCTTATCTCAGATCAAGCAAAAGCAGAAGTAGATCTCATTAAAAAAGATAAGGAAGGAAACTATATCCTGCTGAAAGGTAGCATAAATAATGAAGCCATATCAATACTAAACATATATGCACCAAGTGGTATTGCATCTAACTTTCTAAAGGAAAAGTTAAGAGAACTGCAAGAAGAAATAGACAGTAAAACTATAATAGTGGGAGATCTCAACCTTGCACTCTCAGATTTAGACAAATCAAACCACAAAACAAACAAGAAAGAAATTAAAAAAGTAAATAGAACATTAGAAAAACTAGGTATGATAGACCTTTGGAGAAAACTGAATGGCAATAGGAAGGAATATACTTTCTTCTCAGCAGTTCATGGATCCTATACAAAAATTGACCATATACTAGGACATAAAGATCTCAAAATTAAATGTAGGAAGGCAGAAATAATAAATGCCTTCTTCTCAGATCACAATGCAATAAAAGCTACATTCAGTAAAAAGTTAGGGGTAAATAGACCAAAAAGTAATTGGAAACTGAATAATCTCATCTTAAAGAATGACTGGGTGAAAGAGCAAATTATAGAAACAATTAACAATTTCACCCAAGATAATGATAATGATGAGACATTATATCAAAATCTTTGGGATGCAGCTAAAGCGGTAATAAGGGGAAATTTTATATCTTTAGAGGCTTATTTGAAGAAAATTGAGAAAGAGAAGATTAACGAATTGGGCTTACAACTTAAAAGGCTAGAAAAAGACCAAATTATAAACCCCCAACCAAAAATTAAACTCGAAATACAAAAATTAAAAGGAGAAATCAATAAAATTGAAAGTAAAAAAACTATTGAATTAATAAATAAAACCAAGAGTTGGTTTTATGAAAAAGCCAATAAAATAGATAAACCTTTGGTAAATTTGATCAAAAAAAAGAAAGAGGAAAATCAAATTGATAGTCTTACAAATGAAAAGGGGGATCTTTCCACCAATGAAGAGGAAATTAGAGAAATAATAAGGAGTTACTTTGCCCAACTTTATGCCAATAAATTTGATAACTTAAGTGAAATGGATGACTTCCTCCAAAAATATAGGCTCCCTAGATTAACAGAGGAGGAGATAAATTGCTTAAATAGTCCCATTTCAGAAAAAGAAATAGAACAAGCTATTAATCAACTCCCCAGGAAAAAATCCCCAGGGCCAGATGGATTCACATGTGAATTCTACCAAACATTTAAAGAACAATTAGCCCCAATGTTATATAAATTATTTGAAAAAATAGGGGATGAAGGAGTCCTACCAAATTCCTTTTATGACACAGACATGGTACTGATACCTAAACCTGGTAGATCGAAAACTAAGAAAGAAAATTATAGACCAATCTCCTTAATGAATATTGATGCTAAAATCTTAAATAAGATATTAGCAAAAAGACTTCAGAAAATCATCTCCAAGATAATAAACTATGATCAAGTAGGATTTATTCCAGGAATGCAGGGCTGGTTTAATATTAGGAAAACTATTGATATAATTGACCATATTAATAATCAAATTAATAAGAACCATATGATCATCTCAATAGATGCAGAAAAAGCATTTGACAAAATCCAACATCCATTCCTACTAAAAACTCTTGAGAGTATAGGAATAAATGGATTATTCCTTAGAATAATCAGGAGTATATATTTAAGACCGTCAGTAAGCATAATATGCAATAGAAATAAACTGCAACCTTTCCCAGTAAGATCAGGAGTGAAACAAGGTTGCCCACTATCACCATTACTATTCAATATAGTACTAGAAACGCTAGCCTCGGCAATAAGAGCCGAGAAAGAGATTCAAGGAATTAGAGTAGGAAATGAGGAAATTAAACTATCACTTTTTGCAGATGACATGATGGTATACTTAGAGAACCCCAAAGACTCTGCTAAAAAGCTACTAGAAATAATTCAAAATTTCAGCAAAGTGGCAGGATACAAAATAAATCCACATAAATCCTCGGCATTTTTATATATCACTAACAAAATGCAACAGCAAGAGATACAAAGAGAAATTCCATTCCAAACAAATGTTGAGAGTATAAAATATTTGGGAATCCATCTACCAAAGAAAAGTCAGGAATTATATGAGAAAAATTACAAAACACTTGCCACAAAAATAAAATCAGATTTAAATAATTGGAAAGACATTCAGTGCTCTTGGATAGGCCGAGCGAATATAATAAAGATGACAATACTCCCCAAACTAATCTATTTATTTAGTGCTATACCAATCAGACTCCCAAGAAACTATTTCAATGACCTAGAAAAAATAACAACAAAATTCATATGGAAGAATAAAAGGTCGAGAATTGCAAGGGAACTAATGAAAAAAAAACTCAGAGGAAGATGGTCTAAGTGTACCTGATCTGAAGCTATATTATATAGCAGCAGTCACCAAAACCATTTGGTATTGGCTAAGAAATAGACCGGTAGATCAGTGGAACAGATTAGATACAAAGGACAAAAAAGGGTACATCTATAGCAATCTAATCTTTGACAAACCCAAAGATTCCAACATTAGGGATAAAAATTCATTATTCGGAAAAAACTGTTGGGAAAACTGGAAATTAGTATGGCAGAAATTAGATATGGATCCACACTTAACACCATATACCAAGATAAGATCAAAATGGGTCCATGATTTAGGCATAAAGAGGGAGATAATAAATAGATTAGAGGAAGAGAGGATAATCTACCTCTCAGACTTGTGGAGGAGGAAGGAATTTATGACCAGAGGAGAACTAGAGATCATTATTGATCACAAAATAGAAGATTTTGATTACATCAAACTAAAAAGTTTCTGTACAAATAATACTAATGCAAACAAGATTAGAAGGGAAGTAACAAATTGGGAAAATATTTTTAAAAACAAAGGTTCTGAAGGACTGGAAGCACGACTTACCAGCTGAAGAGAATCTGGAGTTTCAACAGGAAAGGTCAGTTCTCAGGGGAGGAATAAGAAAGACCAGCACAGACGGTGGGGTAGGGGCACACTGCGCCCATTGCGCTGGGAGGGGCTCTGGGATCAGAGAAGCCACTGAGGTAAAGGAATCTGGCACAGGCTGTTAGCTCTTCTCTGCTAATTATTTAGCAGTTCAGAAGAGAAAGCCAAAATATTTTAAAACTCAGATTAGATTTTCCCCGGACCCTGGGGGTGACTCAGGCACCAGGGGGTGTGGCCTCAGCTACCTCCTGAGAATAGTTAAGAGACTGACAAGTGGGTGGATACGGCCCAAGGCAACACACACTGCCTAACTTAGCTGGAGGGAGTGGAACTCAGCTCCAGGAAGTCCCAGAGAAGCGGAACCTTTGAACTAGGGACCGCAGTTTCTGGCAGACACTTCCAGTTTGAGCTCAGGGGCTTCTTACGTCACCTGCTGCAGACACCCACTCCCCACCCGGACACATAGCCTGGGCTTCCTGCAGTCTTCACTATTCTACGCCCTTGAAGCACAGCAGTGCTAATCACCTCTGAGGCACTTCCAGGGAGGGGGTGGGGAACTCTCTCCCAGAGCTCTCTCTTAGCTCAGGCTCAGGAGCCGCTGCATCCATCCGGTCTGGGAGGAAGCTGGTAAAGAAGTAAATAATTTCCTACCCCAGAGACAGACCCCAAAAGATTTTTTTTAAGTATGAGCAAAAAAGCTAGAAAAACCATAGATTCCTTCTATACAGAGAAAGAGCGGGTGTCCAACCCCGAGGAAGTTGACAGCAAAGATTCAGAAGATAACAACCCAAAGGGGAACGATCCCTGCCCCCCATCACATAACTCTCTCCTAGAAGAAGCTCTTAAGAAATTGAGGGAGATCGAAGAAAAATGGGGAAAAGAAAGGGAAGTTATGATAGAGAATAACAATGTCCTGAAATTGGAGTTGGAAAAAATAAAGAATTCACAGGAGATGCAGGGAAACAAAATTAGTGAATTAGAAAAGGTTAAAAAAACACAGGAAAGTAGGATTTCTGAATTGGAAAAGATAAAAAAGTCTCAAGAAAATAGAATTTCTGAATTGGAAAAAGAAAATAACTCTCAAAAAAAAAAAATTAGGGAAATGGAAAAAAACTCAATAGAGCAAAATAATTCATTTAAAAACGAAATTGGGCATTTACAAAAAGAACTAAAAACTGTGAAAGAAGAAAATAACTCCTTAAAAGTCAGGATGGAACAAATAGAAATGAATGATTCACAGAGAACCCAAGAATCAGTCAAACAAAACAAAAAAAATGAGAAGCTGGAGAACAACGTCAAATACTTACTGGGAAAATCTATAGACCTGGAAAATAGATCTAGGAGAGATAATCTGCGGATTATTGGACTTCCAGAAAACTATGACCAAAAAAAGAGCCTAGATTCTATTTTACAGGAAATTATCAAAGAGAACTGTCCAGAGATAATAGAAACAGAAGGGAAAGTAGATGTGGAAAGAATTCATCGAACTCCTTCTGAAATAGACCCTAAAAAAAGAACACCACGGAATATTGTGGCTAAGCTGCAGAATTACCACACAAAGGAGAAAATCCTGCAAGCAGCTAGAAAAAAACAATTTAAATACCAAGGTGCCACAATAAGGGTCACCCAAGATCTGGCTGCCTCCACATTAAAAGATAGAAGGGCCTGGAACCTGATATTCCGAAAGGCAAAAGATCAAGGACTGCAACCAAGAATGAACTACCCAGCTAAGTTTAGCATCTTTTTCCATGGAAGAAGATGGTCATTCAATGAAACAGAGGAATTCTATATGTTTCTAAGAAAAAAACCAGACTTAAACAAAAAATTTGATCTACATCCACAAGACTGAAGAGAAACAGAAAAAGGTACACAGAACCCTTGAGAACTGTAACTTTGTTGTGGGTATATAAAAAATACTCAAGGATAATTTGATTTTACTGATATAAAAGAAAAAAAGGGGGGTGTGGTAAAGGGAAGGAGGTCGGTTCAGAAAAAGGGGAAGGAGTGATAAAAAGAGGGAAACTACATCCCAGGAAGAGACATAGAAAATACACCATATCTGAGGGAACTTAGTGAGGGGGAGAATCATTGTGTGAATCTTACTCTCATCAGAAGAGGCTCAAAGAGTAAATAATTAACATATTTGTTTTTCAGAGAATTTTCTCTCACCTCATTAAAAGGGGGGAGAGGAAAAGGGGAAAGGAAAAGGAGAATAAGTGAAGTGACTTGGAGGGAGGGGGGAGGGATCCTAAAAAAAAAAAAAAAAAAGAGGGAGGGTTGCGCGTCACAAGGGGGGTCTGTAAATTAAATATCAGGGAGGGGGATCAGGGGGGTCAAGGGAAAAAAGCATAATCTGGGGATAATACGATGGCAGGAAATACAGAATTAGTAATTTTAACTGTAAATGTAAATGGGATGAACGATCCCTTCAAACGGAGACGGATAGCAGATTGGATCAAAAAGCAGAACCCTACAATATGTTGTCTACAGGAAACACACTTAAAGCAGGGAGATACATACAGAGTAAAGGTAAAAGGTTGGAACAGAGCTTATTATGCTTCAGGTAAAGCCAAAAAAGCAGGGGTAGCTATCCTTATCTCAGATCAAGCAAAAGCAGAAGTAGATCTCGTTAAAAAAGATAAGGAAGGAAACTATATCCTGCTGAAAGGTAGCATAAATAATGAAGCCATATCAATACTAAACATATATGCACCAAGTGGTATAGCATCTAACTTTCTAAAGGAAAAGTTAAGAGAACTGCAAGAAGAAATAGACAGTAAAACTATAATAGTGGGAGATCTCAACCTTGCACTCTCAGATTTAGACAAATCAAACCACAAAACAAACAAGAAAGAAATTAAAAAAGTAAATAGAACATTAGAAAAACTAGGTATGATAGACCTTTGGAGAAAACTGAATGGCAATAGGAAGGAATATACTTTCTTCTCAGCAGTTCATGGATCCTATACAAAAATTGACCATATATTAGGACATAAAGATCTCAAAATTAAATGTAGGAAGGCAGAAATAATAAATGCCTTCTTCTCAGATCACAATGCAATAAAAGCTACATTCAGTAAAAAGTTAGGGGTAAATAGACCAAAAAGTAATTGGAAACTGAATAATCTCATCTTAAAGAATGACTGGGTGAAAGAGCAAATTATAGAAACAATTAACAATTTCACCCAAGATAATGATAATGATGAGACATTATATCAAAATCTTTGGGATGCAGCTAAAGCGGTAATAAGGGGAAATTTTATATCTTTAGAGGCTTATTTGAAGAAAATTGAGAAAGAGAAGATTAACGAATTGGGCTTACAACTTAAAAGGCTAGAAAAAGACCAAATTATAAACCCCCAACCAAAAATTAAACTCGAAATACAAAAATTAAAAGGAGAAATCAATAAAATTGAAAGTAAAAAAACTATTGAATTAATAAATAAAACCAAGAGTTGGTTTTATGAAAAAGCCAATAAAATAGATAAACCTTTGGTAAATTTGATCAAAAAAAAGAAAGAGGAAAATCAAATTGATAGTCTTACAAATGAAAAGGGGGATCTTTCCACCAATGAAGAGGAAATTAGAGAAATAATAAGGAGTTACTTTGCCCAACTTTATGCCAATAAATTTGATAACTTAAGTGAAATGGATGACTTTCTCCAAAAATATAGGCTCCCTAGATTAACAGAGGAGGAGATAAATTGCTTAAATAGTCCCATTTCAGAAAAAGAAATAGAACAAGCTATTAATCAACTCCCCAGGAAAAAATCCCCAGGGCCAGATGGATTCACATGTGAATTCTACCAAACATTTAAAGAACAATTAGCCCCAATGTTATATAAATTATTTGAAAAAATAGGGGATGAAGGAGTCCTACCAAACTCCTTTTATGACACAGACATGGTACTGATACCTAAACCTGGTAGATCGAAAACTAAGAAAGAAAATTATAGACCAATCTCCTTAATGAATATTGATGCTAAAATCTTAAATAAGATATTAGCAAAAAGACTTCAGAAAATCATCTCCAAGATAATACACTATGATCAAGTAGGATTTATTCCAGGAATGCAGGGCTGGTTTAATATTAGGAAAACTATTAATATAATTGACCATATTAATAATCAAATTAATAAGAACCATATGATCATCTCAATAGATGCAGAAAAAGCATTTGACAAAATCCAACATCCATTCCTACTAAAAACTCTTGAGAGTATAGGAATAAATGGATTATTCCTTAGAATAATCAGGAGTATATATTTAAGACCATCAGTAAGCATAATATGCAATAGAAATAAACTGCAACCTTTCCCAGTAAGATCAGGAGTGAAACAAGGTTGCCCACTATCACCATTACTATTCAATATAGTACTAGAAACGCTAGCCTCGGCAATAAGAGCCGAGAAAGAGATTCAAGGAATTAGAGTAGGAAATGAGGAAATCAAACTATCACTTTTTGCAGATGACATGATGGTATACTTAGAGAACCCCAAAGACTCTGCTAAAAAGCTACTAGAAATAATTCAAAATTTCAGCAAAGTGGCAGGATACAAAATAAATCCACATAAATCCTCGGCATTTTTATATATCACTAACAAAATGCAACAGCAAGAGATACAAAGAGAAATTCCATTCCAAACAAATGTTGAGAGTATAAAATATTTGGGAATCCATCTACCAAAGAAAAGTCAGGAATTATATGAGAAAAATTACAAAACACTTGCCACAAAAATAAAGTCAGATTTAAATAATTGGAAAGACATTCAGTGCTCTTGGATAGGCCGAGCGAATATAATAAAGATGACAATACTCCCCAAACTAATCTATTTATTTAGTGCTATACCAATCAGACTCCCAAGAAACTATTTTAATGACCTAGAAAAAATAACAACAAAATTCATATGGAAGAATAAAAGGTCAAGAATTGCAAGGGAACTAATGAAAAAAAACTCAGACGAAGGTGGTCTAAGTGTACCTGATCTAAAGCTATATTATATAGCAGCAGTCACCAAAACCATTTGGTATTGGCTACGAAATAGACCGGTAGATCAGTGGAACAGATTAGATACAAAGGACAAAAAAGGATACATCTATAGCAATCTAATCTTTGACAAACCCAAAGATTCCAACATTAGGGATAAAAATTCATTATTCGGAAAAAACTGTTGGGAAAACTGGAAATTAGTATGGCAGAAATTAGATATGGATCCACACTTAACACCATATACCAAGATAAGATCAAAATGGGTCCATGATTTAGGCATAAAGAGGGAGATAATAAATAGATTAGAGGAACAGAGGATAATCTACCTCTCAGACTTGTGGAGGAGGAAGGAATTTATGACCAGAGGAGAACTAGAGATCATTATTGATCACAAAATAGAAGATTTTGATTACATCAAACTAAAAAGTTTCTGTACAAATAATACTAATGCAAACAAGATTAGAAGGGAAGTAACAAATTGGGAAAATATTTTTAAAAACAAAGGTTCTGACAAAGGTCTCATTTCCAAAATATATAGAGAACTGACCCAAATTTATAAGAAACCGAACCATTCTCCAATTGATAAATGGTCAAAGGATATGAACAGACAATTCTCAGAGGAAGAAATTGAAACTATATCCACTCACATGAAAGAGTGTTCCAAATCACTACTGATCAGAGAAATGCAAATTAAGACCACTCTGAGATACCACTACACACCTGTCAGATTGGCTAAGATGACAGGAACAAATAATGACAAATGTTGGAGGGGATGTGGGAAAACTGGGACACTAATACATTGCTGGTGGAGTTGTGAAAGAATCCAGCCATTCTGGAGAGCAATCTGGAATTATGCCCAAAAAGTTATCAAACTGTGCATACCCTTTGACCCAGCAGCGCTACTACTGGGATTATATCCCAAAGAGATACTAAAGAGCGGAAAGAGACATATATGTGCCAAAATGTTTGTGGCAGCTCTTTTTGTTGTAGCTAGAAACTGGAGGATGAATGGATGTCCATCAGTTGGAGAATGGTTGGGTAAATTGTGGTATATGAAGGTTATGGAATATTATTGCTCGGTAAGAAATGACCAGCAGGAGGAATATAGAGAGGCCTGGAGAGACTTAAATCAACTGATGCTGAGTGAAATGAGCATAACCAGAAGATCACTGTACACTTCAACAACAATGCTGTATGAGGATGTATTCTGATGGAAGTGGAAATCTTCAACATAAAGAAGATCCAACTCACTTCCAGTTGATCAGTGATGGACAGAGGTAGCTGCACCCAGAGAAGAAACACTGGGAGGGGAATGTAAATTGTTAGCACTAATATCTGTCTGCCCAGGTTGCATGTACCTTCGGATTCTAATGTTTATTGTGCAACAAGAAAGTGATATTCGCACACATGTATTGTACCTAGACTATATTGTAACACATGTAAAATGTATGGTATTGCCTGTCGTCGGGGGGAGGGAATAGAGGGAGGGGGGGTAAATTGGAAAAATGAATACAAGGGATAATATTATAAAATATATATATATATATATATATATATATATATATATAATAAAAAAAAAAAAAAAAAAAAAGAAAATGTCTAATTAAATAAACAGACCATTTATAACTTTAAAAAAAAAATAAATAAAAAAAAAAAAAAAAAAAAAAAAAACAAAGGTTCTGACAAAGGTCTCATTTCCAAAACATATAGAGAACTGACCATAATTTATAAGAAACCGAACCATTCTCCAATTGATAAATGGTCAAAGGATATGAACAGACAATTCTCAGAGGAAGAAATTGAAACTATATCCACTCACATGAAAGAGTGTTCCAAATCACTATTGATCAGAGAAATGCAAATTAAGACCACTCTGAGATACCACTACACACCTGTCAGATTGGCTAAGATGACAGGAACAAATAATGACAAATGTTGGAGGGGATGTGGGGAAATTGGGACACTAATACATTGCTGGTGGAGTTGTGAAAGAATCCAGCCATTCTGGAGAGCAATCTGGAATTATGCCCAAAAAGTTATCAAACTGTGCATACCCTTTGACCCAGCAGCGCTACTACTGGGATTATATCCCAAAGAAATACTAAAGAGCGAAAAGAGTCATATATGTGCCAAAATGTTTGTGGCAGCTCTTTTTGTTGTAGCTAGAAACTGGAAGATGAATGGATGTCCATCAGTTGGAGAATGGTTGGGTAAATTGTGGTATATGAAAGTTATGGAATATTATTGCTCGGTAAGAAATGACCAGCAGGAGGAATACAGAGAGGGTTGGAGAGACTTAAATCAACTGATGCTGAGTGAAATGAGCAGAACCAGAAGATCACTGTATACTTCAACAACAATACTGTATGAGGATGTATTCTGATGGAAGTGGAAATCTTCAACATAAAGAAGATCCAACTCACTTCCAGTTGATCAATGATGGACAGAGGTAGATACACCCAGAGAAGAAACACTGGGAGGGGAATGTAAATTGTTAGCACTAATATCTGTCTGCCCAGGTTGCATGTACCTTCGGATTCTAATGTTTATTGTGCAACAAGAAAATGATATTCACACACATGTATTGTACTTAGACTATATTGTAACACATGTAAAATGTATGGTATTGCCTGTCGTCGGGGGGAGGGAATAGAGGGAGGGGGGGTAATTTGGAAAAATGAATACAAGGGATAATATTATAAAATATATATATATATAATAAAAAAAAAAAAAGAATTGTGTCAAATGTATAAGAATATGAGTCACTTTGCAATCAATAAATGGTCAAAGGATATAAAGAGACAATTTTAATATAAAGAAATTAAAGCCTTCTATAGACATGAAAAAATGTTTTAAATCACTATTGATTAGACAAATGCAAATTAAAACAATTCTTGAGATATTGCCTCACATTTTTCAGATTACCTAAGATTCTAGGAAAAGATAATGATAAATGTTTGAAAGGCTGTGGAAAACAGACACTAATGCATTATTTGTGAAGTTGTGAAATGATCCAACAATTCTGGACAGAACTTTTGAACTATGCCCAAAGGGGTATATAATTGTATATGCTGAGCTCTTGCTTCCTTAAGATCAACACCAGATTAGGCCTCTGAATAGTTTTGTAGTTATAGAACTCACAAATATTTGCAGTGTAACAAATTTCCAGCAGAAGATATTTTGGAAGAATTTCAGAAAAGGTCTGTTTCAATTGGGCATGGGGGAAGTAGCCAAATGAAGGTGCAGAACAGGTATCTAAGGTAGAGGGGCCTCTGCAAGTTGGGGGAATCTACCAAGAGACTATTAGTCAAAATACAACAATGTTGGCTAGTCTGTCATGGTTCAGAAGCCTGTGGATCAGCATAGTAGCTGTGAGACACCCCACAAAACTACAAAAGGCAAATAGTGAGCCCCTCAACCTCAGAATAATGGGACTTGGCCATGACAACCAGTAAGGGAAGGAAGCCAGTACCACTGGTCCCAGGAGAGTGAGAATCCACTATCACTAGTAGAGGAGATATGAGACAATCTCCCCTTTACCTTAAGAGCACACTCCAATCTTTAGCTCTGACCATAGATAGTTTTTATATAGAGAGAGGGAAGACCAGACTCAAACTCTGAGGACACCAAAGCCAAAACATCTTCAAGAGAAGCTCCAAAATGTGATATAAGTTAGTCTCCATCTCATAGGGAAGAATTCCTTGGAATAATTCAAAATGTTTCTTAAAAGAGAGTTAGAAGAAAAATGGGGAAAGGTAATGCAAACTTTGCAGGAGTTTGGAAAAGGAAACATAGAAATTATGTGAAGAAAACTTCTTAAAGAATAGATTTAGTGTAATGGAAAAAGCATATAAAATATATTTGATAAAATGGATAAAGAAAACAACTACTTGAAAAATTTTTCAAAATGGGAAAATATCCAAAGAACAAAATAATTGATTTAATAGTTCAATTGGCCAAATGCAAAAGGAAATTTTAAAAAGCAACTGAAGAAAATAATTCACTAAAAATTATAATTGGACAGATTGAAGTGAATGACTCAAGGAGACACCAAGAATTAGTCAAACAAAATTTTAAAAATTAGAAAAATAGAAGAAAATATAAAATATTTCATTGGAAAAACAACTGACCTTGAAAATAAATCCAGGAAAGACAATCTAAGAATTATTGAATTATCTTAAAACTGTGATTAACAAAAGAGTTAACAACTTTCAAGATATCATGAAGGAAAACTCTCCTGATTCCTAGAAGCAGAGGATAAAATAGTCATTGAAAGAATTCACCAATCCCCTCTTTAAAGATACCAAAAAATGAAAATTCCAAGGAATATCATATCTAAATTCCAGAATTAAAAGATTAAGGAAAAAATATTGCAAGCAGCTAGAAAGAAAAAAAAGTCAAATATCAAGGAACCACAATGAGGACTACATAAAATCTAGTCTCACTGTCAAAAAACTGAAGGGGCTAGAATATGATATTCCAAAGCCCTGAGAGCTTCCTTTTTTTTTTTCTCCCCCTGAGGCTGAAGTTTAAGTGACTTGCCCAGGGTCACACAGCTAGGAAGTGTTAAGTGTCTGAGACCAGATTTGAACTCAGGTCCTCCTGAATTCAGGGCTGGTCTATCCACTGCACCACTTAGCTGCCCCAGTTTAGGCCAGTTCTAATGATCTTGTGATGAAGAGAGCCATCTGCACCAGAAAGAGGACCATATGGACTGAGTGTGAATCACAACATAGTATTTTCACTCTTTCTTTTGTCTGCTCATATTTTGTTTCCTTTCTCATTTTTTTTCCTTTTTGATTTGATTTTTTCTTGTGCAGCATGATATATGTGGAGATATGTATAGAAGAATTTAAGGGGGGAAATGGAAGGAAGAGAGGAAGAAAAACATTTGGAACACAAGATTTTGCAAGGGAGAATGTCAAAATCTATCTTTGCATGTGTTTTGAAAATTAAAAAAAACATAAAAATGAAATTAAATAAAAACAAAAAATGTACAATTCTGAGATAAACTGTGGAAATCAAGTTCTTTTGAAATATGTGCATGTAAAATTGTGAATAGTATAATTTATTTTTGATGGAACATTTTACCTTTTTTCTTGCAACTTCAATTGAATTTGTTAATGAATTAGGAAACTAGCTTTCACAAACCAGATGGTCATTTACTGTTCATACATTTTGGAAAAATAAATAAATAATCATAATAAATGAGTGAAGAAATCTACATGAAAAATAATAAGTATTAGTCAATAATGAACCCATCATTGTGATATTATCAAAAACAGCTAAGCAAGTAGCCTCCTTATAATACTTCTATTAAGAATGCAAAGACTTCATTTGTTTTTTTTTTCTACCAGTCATATTATAATATTGACTCATAAAGCTTGAAGTTAACTTCAAGTCTTTCCCACATAAAATGTGCTGAAGCAATGTTTCTTCTATTAATTAATAAACTATAATTCTAAGTTAATGAAAAGAGCCTCCTAACATTTAATAAGGCACAGATTCATAGAATCAATGTAGATGTTGAAGCTATTCCAAATCTTAATCTACTGTCACTTTGTCACTTTGGGAATTCATCCCAATGATGTTGCAAACTATTTTGTCTTTATGAGAACAATGTGGATGATATTAATACTTTTTAGTTCCAGTAAAACATTACAGACATTTTCTCTTTATAATGGAATAACTAAGAGATTTCTCTGTTTTCATGTGACTCTACTTACTTACATTATCAGCTTCATCCTTATTAAACCTTGAAATATAAAACTTGCCCTCCATCTTTCAGTGAAAATATAGGCCCATGAAATAAATTTTTAAATAAAATAAATTCAAGAGGTTTAATTCTCATGAATGTATTCCTAAAGATACAGGTGGAAAAGTATTTTTTAAGGAGAGCAATAGACTTGAAAATGAAATTCTAACTTAAATTTTCTTTTTCTTTATTGTTTATGTTAAATTGTATTTTCAGTTAATTTAAGTAAAACAATTCCCATTTTGCCCAGACATAAAAATGTATGTCTCATTGTTTTTTTAACTCCTTCACCTCTGTCAGTAATTGTTTAGTTTTTCTCACCATACATTTTAATATATCAAGGTTGATAACTTCAATTATCATAGTTACTGCTTTTTATATTTCTAATTATTGTAATATTTCATCTTGGATTTAAAAAAATGTTCAAAAATGGGATCTAGGGAAGATAATAGAAGATAAATATACCACATGATGTATGTATGTATGTATATACATGTGTGTGTGTGTGTATAATATCAAGATGGAAAAAAAAGCTGAAGTTGGCAAAGAAAATGAAAGACATCAAAAAGGTGTTTTATTTTGTTTTGTTTTGTTTTTCCTTTCCTTACAAACATGAATAAAGGAATAAAATTATATGGGTTCACTGCTTGAGGTGTATTGGTAAATTGTTATGGATAATGAATAGAAAAGAAAGCAGTTCAAGTATTATTTTAATACTGTTTCTTCTGCTAAACAAAATGACATTTGGACTTCAAAGGACAAAAAAAAAGGTTAATATGAGGTTAATGAAAGAGATTATTGAAAAGAGTGATTCAAGATGATCAACTCAGGGACTTAACTGGAGCTCTTCACCAAACCTATCCAAATAACTTCATTTATTTAAATTTATTTATTTGCTGAGGCAACTGGGGTTAAGTGTCTTGCCCAGGTCACAGAGTCAGGAAGTGTTAAGTGTCTGAGGCCAGATTTGACCTCAGGTCCTCCTGACTTCAGGGCTGATGCTCTATCCACTGTGCCACCTAGCTGCCCCTCCAAATAACTTTAAATAATAACTCTAAACAAATTTGAGTGCCTAGAACCCACAAAAAAAGATTAAGTGAAGTAATTTTCCAGCATAAGACAACTTAAAAATTCAACAAAAAAAGATCTATAGGAATCAGTTCAGAGTGAAACATACACCAGCACAGCCCCTGTCCTACTAAACTAGGAATGAGTCCTGGGAGCCACTGAATCAGCAGTAGCTATTCATAGATTTCTCAGCTCACATATGGTAAGGGCATCAAACAATGGTAAGAATGAGTTTACAGAAGTTTATTTGCTAGGACTGAGTTAGGAATCTGTTAGTTTGTTCCTAATTGTAATGGGTCAGAACTCTGGAGAAATATACTTAAGGCAAGTATTCTTACCACAAAATGTTAACTCAGTGGAATTGATAAAACATGGTTATCTAGTTTAGTATGGTGATTTATAGTTCTCTAGTTCAGTATGATTGATTTAATCTTCAACAAATAATGGTTTCCTAGTGATATGATGATCGGTTTATACTCAGTATGATGAATGGATTTAATTGTAATAAAGTATTTAAACTGGGGACAAACTCATCCATAGAAGGGAAGATTTGACCAGCCTCATGCTGGCTCTCCTGCCTTCATCACTCCTTCACTAAAACCAAGGACTCAGGCTGGTTCCAAGATCCTCCACAGAGCTACTCTGGACACTATATTTTAATCCATCCCGTTGTGGGGGCTCAAGAGAGCAACAGTATATTTTGTTACCCCAACTTGGGAGCTCTAGAAAGCAGGACATTACATTTGAATGTGCAGACTGCTGACTGGCTCACTGATTGAGCTGCTGATGCAAACTGGGAGACTTTAAAGAATTTGGACTTTATTCCTGACTATTCTTGTGGTGATTATTCTGCTGAGATGAAGGCTGCTCCAAAGGCCTTCCAGAAAATTAGTCAGAATATTACACCTAATCAGATCTTGGTCCCAGTCTTGGATGGCAATCCTAAAGTAGGGAGGAGCACTCAGAACTTGTGGATACTTTGGAGCAGGGATCCTTCTCACAGTTACAGGAAGGAAAAAAAGTATTGTTGTCATTCTTTAGGCCAGAGCACAGGCCAGAAGAATAATAAAAAACACTTCTTATATCATACCATCCTGGAAGAACTGAACACTTAAAGGTTCCTAGGAATATCTCTGAAAATAGCTGCATAGAATCCCTAAAGCTTGGGACAATGCACCTTCCAACTTGGAAGCAGAGTCTAACTTTAACAAAATGTTAAAAGTCAGTGAAAAGACTGAGAAAATAAGTAAAAAAGACATTCTAGTCAGAAAGTTACTATTGTGACAAGGAAAATCAAAACACACATTCAGAAGATAACAAAGTTAAAATTTTTAAGAAAATTATAACTTGATCTCAGGGCATGCAAGAGCTCAAAAAGGATTTTAAAAATCATGCAAGAGGGAGAGAGAAATCAAGAAGAGAAACAAGAATGATGCAAGAAGAGAAATGAAAAAGTCAACAGCTTGGTAAAGGATATACACAAAAACTAAAAAAATAACATCTTAAAAACAGACTAGGCTGAATGGTAAATGAAGCACACAGTGCCAAAGAGGAAAAGAATGCCTTAAAAAGCAGAATTGGCCAAATAGAAAGACATATAAAAATTTACTAAAATAAGTCCTTAAAAAGTAGAATTTGCCAAATGGAAATGAAAATCCACTGAAGAAGACAACTTTTTTAAAGGTAAAGTCACATACAGGGAAATGCATACCATTTGAAATTTACATCAGCAATTGAATAGCTCAAAAGAAAACAAAATTGGGATAAAGGTAGGAAAAAGTAAAAATTATAATTCGCTATATAAATGGTATACAGAAGAAAAATAGACACTGAGACATTGGAGAAGAGAGTGTTTCTGAAAACCTATTCACATTGGCAATGGGTTAAATAGGGAACACTACACATATACCATGAAGAACATGGTACCTTCCAAAATCTATAAAGAAATAAGGAGAAGGAGGTCATGGGTGGAGGGAGAAACGAAAGGTAGGGGAAGAAACAAGAAGGATCCTTGGATGGGAGGAAGTTAAGTAATAGCAAGGCAAGATAAGAATTAAAGCAGAAGGGTTAGCAAGTATAAGTAAGAAGAGATATACACAAATACTACAAGGACCAGGAGCAGAATTTATTAATATATCTACATAATAAAATATAATTATAATATATTATAGCATATATATGCTAATATAATATATATACATACATATATATATATACACTAAGACATATATATATATATATATATATGTATAGCTAGCTATCACTGATCTTAGGCAAAGTCAAATTAAAAGATTCAATCAAGAGAGAAATCTCCATTACATGTCAGCCACATTAATATTGTTTCAGATATATGTTTACATATGGGCAAATGTGTGTGTATGTATGTGTATAATATATATGTCTGAATATATTTAGATATGTATGTATGCATGCATGTCTATAGAAATATATGTAATGTATTGGTGTGTGGGTCTATAGGTGTAAATGTAATATGCATACATATATGGGGGATTGTATGAGTATGTGTGAATGCATACATATGTAAATATATATGTGCTTAATTATACCCAACTTGGGGGACATGGGACAGATGAAAGGGGAACAAAAAGAGTAAAGTAAAAAAGGTGTGCAGTAGAGAACAAAGGAGCAATTTTTTTAAAAAGCAAAGAAAATTTGAACACCCATGAATATAATTTTTCTACTATTTTATATCCTTTCTTAAATTGGTAATTTATTGTTATATATTTTGAATTCTCCTTGATATTCTGCTGGGCATATGACAAATTGAAAGAATCTACTGATAACTTCTGTAAGAGACTGAAAAATGTAAATTTCCAGCAGTAATAGAGCCAAATTCTAAAGCTCTTATGTCAATGAGAAAAAAAAAAAAATGCAAGCAGCCAAAACCAATTCAATTATGGTAGAGCCACAGTCAGAATACACAATATTTAGCAGTTTCTACATTAAAGGATTGGAAGACTTGGATTTTGATATTCTGGAGGGCAAAGAAACTTGGATTACAGCCAATAATAACTTACCCAGCAAAACTGAGTCTGATTCTTCAGAGATTAAAAATGAATATTCAATGAAATGAAGAAATTTTTAGCATTTTTAATGAAAAGACCAGAGTTGAATAGATAGAAACATTGACTTGCAAATTCAAAATTCAAGAAAAAATATCATAAAAAGGTAAACTGGAAAGGGAAACCATAAGGAACTTAAAAGGTTAAACTTTTTACACGAGAAGATGGATGGACTGACAGAAAGAAAAAAGGAGAAGTAGAATGTGGTAAATTATCACACATAAAAGAGGCAAGAAAAAGCTGTTATAGTAGAGTAGAAGAGGGGAGAATGAAGGAGGGAGTAACCTTATTCTCATCCAAATTGGTTTATAGAAGAAACATATACATTCAGTTGGGTAGAGAAAAATAATTTACCCAATAGGATAATAAGAGGCAAAGAGCTTAGAGTTGTGTGTTGGATTAGTTGTTAGAAGGGAATGTAGACTGGGGAAGGGCTGGGTCAGAAGTAAAACACTTTTGAGGAGGAACAGGGGGAAAAGTTTCTTTAAGATTTTCAACAAGAACTTATGTTTAGTACTTTGCAAATCAATATTTTTGTTAATGACTTAAATATGAATGTTTTGTTATTCACAAAAATGTTCTCTGAGACAAAATATCAGGATAGAGAATCAGGAGAGAGAATAGAATGAAGGGTGTGAAAATGAAGTTAAGAAGAATCTTCGGGAGGGGAAAAATGGGTAAAACAAGTTTCTTTGATAAAGGTCTTATTTCTCAAATACTGAGACTTTGCCAAATTTTTAAAAATCAGAGCCATTCTCTAGCTAATAAATGATCAAAAGATATGAACACTTTTTTGATAAAGAAATCTATCTATAACCATATGGAAAAATACTCTAATTCATTATTAACAATTCTAAAGTACTATCATATCCCAATTAGATTAGCTAATAGGGGGAAAAGGAATATGACAAATTAATGAACAGTTCTGTAGAGCAATTTCGAACTATGCTCAAAACTTTAGAAAAATATGCAGGATATTTGACTGAATGATATCCAAAGAGGTTAAAAATAAGAACAACAACAAAGAAAAGGCTACATAATTAAAACTATTTAAAGCCAGTTCTTTTCTGTGGGTAATGATTTGGAAATTGAGGGAATGCCCATCAATTGGGGAATGGTTGAACAAACCATAGTATGTGATTGTGATGGAATATTATTGTGATATAAGAAATGATGAGCATGATGCTTTCAGAAAATGCTGGGGGGAAAATCTCATGACTTGATGCAAATTGAAATGTATTGTGTACAAAATAATAGCAATATTGTAAGATATTGTTAGCTGTGAATGATATAACTACTCTTGGCATGTAATGATTCAGGACAGTTCTGAAGGTGTTCCAAAGGAAAAAAAAATATCCATACCCATAGAAAGAACTAATAGGGTCTGAATAAAGATTAAAGCATAATTTAAAAAAAAAAAAAAAACACTTTCCTTGTTTTTCTTGGGACTTTTTGTTTGTTTATTTGTTTTGTTTTGTCTATATTTTCTTTTGCAACACAAGTCGTATGAATTGTTTTGCATGACTACACATGTATAACATATTGAATTGTTTGCATTCTCAATGGAGGAGGGAAGTACAAAGGGTGGAAGGAAGATAATATGGAACTCAAGTATTACAAAATGTTTGTTTTTATATGTAACAAGAAAAATAAAATACTAAGTAACAAAAATCTTTAAAAAATAAAGGGATAGTGAGTAAAGTATAGGGAAAAAAGTGATTAAGTGATAATCATAATGAACTAACCCAGGTTCATTAAGTACAAGTATTACCATACTAACTTTATTGTCTCTTTTGAGACCATGAAACAGACAGATGGAAGGAGGGTAAGAAAAGAGTGTTCCTGTCAATGCTTAGATGTTAGTCTACTGTTTGGTAAAGAGTTATAATAGGACAACAGACAGATTTGGAAGAAATTGAATGGCTGGACTCAAATGTTAGTCATTAATAGTTTTAGGTAATGATGAATAGAAAGCTTTGAAGATTTTCAATAAGAACTTATGTTTGGTAATTTGCAAATCAATATTTTTGTTAATGAAAAATATGAATGTTTTGTTATTCACAAAAAATGTTCTCTGAGACAAAATATCAGGATAGAAAATCAGGAGCACTCAAAAAAAAGAAAGAAAGAAATAAAGAAAATTAAAAAAAACAGAAAAGTAAAAGATCCTAGCAGGCTGAATTCTTTTAACATTAATCTAGTAGAAATTAAGGCAAGAACATATCTATGGTGGGGGGAGATGATGAGTAGCATGGTTAGTATTTTGTCTAAAATATGTAGAAGTTTTGTTGAACCGCAAACTCTGTTTAAGTCGTCAGGAGTATGATGTATTTAAATAAATAAAGCCTTTGACATTTTATTAGCACAGGGAATTCCTGTTATGGAAATTTTCTTTATCAAAGCATATCAAAATTTGTCTTTGATTTAATAGTTGGGACTTCTCAAAATGTTTGAATTATATAAATCTCACAGTAAATAAAATATTAGATAATTAGGTATTTCTGACTCTTAAGATTAAGAATTTATCCAATATATGAATCATTGCTTTTAATAATGGGACATGGAAATCAAAAACAGATGGAATCATGAACTGCTTTAAGAACCTTATCCAACTATATATGGGGCTTTGTGCTCAGATATTCCATTCTTAATTGTTTAAAAAATGATAATGAAAACTTGGAGAGAATGTTGAAAAAAAACAAAAAAAAAAGATAGTGAAAAATCTTGGATGCATCTGATATGAAGAACTGTAAAAGGGATGCACATATTTAGTCTAGAGAAGAGAGGATTCAAGAGGAAGATAAGAGTTATCATCAAGATAGCATATATTAAATGTAAGAAATATTAGATTTAATTGACTTAAAGAGTTGGAAGTTTCAAACAAAAATTTACATATAAGCAAAAAATTCCAATTATTTTTATTGGATCTATGATTTCATTGATTTAGGAGGTTCTTAGTGAGAAATTTTCTCTATTAATTTAGATCATCACCTCCTCTGCAATTTGCAATATTAGAAAATTGCTTAGGCCATAGATAATTCACTTGATGAGGATCATAAAACCAGTTTATCTCAAAGAGAAAACCTGAACCCAGTCTTCCTGCTTCCAAGGGTAGCTTTATTTATATTATGCCACACTAACAGTTATAGCTCCCTTAATTTGAAGCTATAACCCCTAAATGGATATTATTGAAAAGTGTTATGTTCTGCCCCATTGAAAGATTCCAAAGTTGAAATGGCCAGTTGGCTAGTATCTGACTAGACTATCACTGTGATCTCTTTCAACTCTGCTGTTTTGTTACTCTATGATCTCATCAATAAAATAGATGAAATTGTTATATATGGTATAGCCAAGTACAGAGTTTTGTGTTTCAAAATATTTCCTCACACTTGATTTCTGTTCACTTAGACCCTATTTAAATAATTGTCATACATGTTGTGGTGTTATGAGTTTATAAATCTCATTTACCCTGCTCTTAAGTAGCTTAAAATTTAATAGCAGAATTTGATATTGGGGATGTGTACACAAATAACTAAAATGGAGATTGTGATAAATTAAAAATGCATGCGTATGTTTGTTTTTTATATTTATTATACAGTGAAATTATATGTGTGTATATCTAGACAAAGTACTAGGAGTAGTATGAAGAAAGGAAAAATCTACCACTGCATCAAACTCGAAAACCTTCATACTAGATTTAATCTGTGAGAAGGAAAGAATTACACTTAAGAAAATTTAGTTGCTGAGATAACACTACACACCTGTCAGATTGGCTAGAATAACAGGGAAAGATAATGTGGAATGTGGGAGAGGATGTGATACATTGTTGGTGGAATTGTGATCACATCCAGCCATTCTGGAGAACGATTTGGAACTATGCTCAAAAAGTTATCAAACTGTGCATACCCTTTGATCCAGCAGTGTTACTACTGGGCTTATATCCCAAAGATCCCAAAGAGATTTTAAAGCGGAGAAAGGGACCTGTATGTGCAAGAATATTTGTGGTAGCCCTCTTTGTAGTGGCCAGAAACTGGAAACTGAGTGGATGTCCATCAATTAGAGAATGGCTGAATAAATCGTGATATATGAATATTATGCAATATTATTGTTCTATAAGAAATGACTAGCAGGATGATTTCAGAAAGGCCTGGAGTGACTTACATGAACTGATGCTGAGTGAAATGAGCAGGACCAGGAGATCATTATATACTTCAACAACAATACTGTATGATGATCAATTCTGATGGATGTGGCCCTCTTCAACAATGAGATGAACCAAATCAGTTCCAATAGAGCAGTAATGAATTGAACCAGCTATACCCAGGGAAAGAACTATGAGAGATGACTATGAACCACTACATAGAATTCCCAATCCCTCTCTTTTTTCCACCTGCATTTTTGATTTCCTTCACAGGCTAATTGTACACTATTTTAAAATGTGATTCTTTTTGTACAGCAAAAATAACTATTTGGACATGTATACATATATTGCATTTAACTTATTCTTTAACATATTTAACATGTATTGGTGAACCTGCCATCTGGGGAAGGGAATGAGGGGAGGGAGAGGAAAAGTTGGAACAAAAGGTTTTGCAATTGTCAATGCTTAAAAAGTACCCCTGCATATATCTTGTAAATAAAAAGCTATAATACAAAAAGGAAAAAAGAAGAAAACATTAGTTGGAAAATATTGGCTTGTTTAGAATAAATATAGAGAAAAAGTTTTTCTTAGGGGTGACAATGTTAAAAGCATCTAGAAACCAATTTTCAAGATATTTTAAGTAGGGGAAGTTTACAAATGAATGAAAATGTTTATGAATGGTTTGTATAGCCATCTATCCACCTCAAAAAGGTTAGCAAAAAGATATCAGCATTTACTGATACACATACATATAAATATATTCATAGGCATATTTATTTATTTGTTTGTTTGTTTATTTATTTATTTAAGAGAATGTCCCATGGAGATCTTTCAATAGATTATTACATGTAATATGTTGATCTATCACTATTTCTATAGCTCTCTACATAGAAATAGAGAAACAAAGACAATGACAGAGAGGCAGAGAAAGAGAGAGGGAGAGAGGGGAGCAGGATATGGAAGATGTACCTGTGGTTTTATCAATATAAAGAGTTTCTAGTGAGGAAAATCCATCTTCCAATCTAAACTGATATACAATGGCAACTGCACTACCACATTTGATCTTAGAATGTATGCACATAATGTTTTTACAGACAAAAATTACAATTACACCTCACAATTACAGTTTACACAAAAGATAGTATTTAGTTACTGTTAGGTTCTTACTAACTGCTAATGAGATAATGAGATATTAGGTTCTTATTAAGTGCTAAGTCAGTATTTAACAATTCTCTAGTTCTAGTCTTTACTAGGAGTTTAACCCCTTTGAACTCCTGGGGAGGAGCTTGCATGCTTAGGAGGAGCAAGTTCATTGGTTGAAGTAATTTTTACCAGAAGCCCTTGCATTATCCCACACCCATTCTCTGGGAGGATAAAAGAGAGTGGCACTCAAGAGATAGAGAGTCTTGTCTGGACCAGACTTGAGGCAGCTCTCTGGAGGGAGAGAAAGAGTCTCTGTTCTAGGTCAGAGTTAGAGTGGCTCTCTGGAGGAAGAAGTCAATACTCTGGACCAGAGTTGGTGGCAACTGTCTGGAGAAAAGGGCTCTCTACAGGAAGAAGAATCTGTTCGAGAGATTTGAGTTGACACAGCAGATCTCCTCCCAGAGAGCAATTAGCAGTCTCTGGAGACAACAGAACTTTACATATTGGCGCCCAACATGGGGCAAGGACTTTTGCTTATCCTGACAAGGACTTATTCTGAGCCCTTAAGAGGAGCTAGCCCAGACTTTCACATTTAAGGACTTATTCTGAGCCTTTCAGAGGAGCTAGACTGGACCATCGCAAAAGATAATGATAAAAGTTATAGGGTATGTGGGAAAACTGGGACACTTATACATTGTGGGTAGAATTGTGAACTGATCCAATAATTCCAGAGAGCAATTGATAGTCTCTGGAGACAACAGAACATTACAAAGAATTAGTGCTTGGCCATCAGGAGAGAAGAAGGTTGTCAAGGACAAATAGTTCTTATAAAATATCTTTTGATATTATCATGAGAGGGGGAAATCCTGAATCAGATGGAGAATGGATCTGACATAGATAGCATTTTTCCTATTAGGTGCAGTAAGATTTAGGGGAACAGAGCACAGAGCAAAAAAAAAAAAAAAATAGATGCAAAAGTCCTGAAAATGAGATGCATCAAAATCATGGTCAACAAGAACTCATTAAGTACCCATTATGTGCCAGGCACTGTTCTAAATTCTGGGTTTACAAAGAAAAGAAAAGCATGGCTCCTATCCTCCTGATGATCTCCTCATCAAATGGTAAAGGCAACATGGAGCATAGTACCTGAAATCAGGAAGGCTTAGGTTCAAAACTGGCCTCACTTACTAGTTGTGTGGCCTTGGATAAATCTCTTAAACGCTATTTGTGTCAGTATCTTTAACTGTCAAATAAAGACACTTATAGAATCTAACTCCTAGAATAATTGTGAGAACAAAAAAGATTTATAAAGTACTTAGCACTAGCATATATTAAGTACTAAATAAATGATATTATTATTACAGTATCATTTTAACTATGTATAGAAGAAGCTTGATAGAGGCCATAGTGCTTCAAGTTACTATAGTAACTTGCTATTAATGTTATTATTTAAACTAAAGTTATGAGTATGATCAACTTATTAACAAAGTATAAATTTGCCAAAAAAAATCGGGGCCTAACCTCACCCCCACAAGGCTAAGATGCCTAATGAGTAAGAAAATTCTTTTTTATGACCAAAGGAGGAACACACAGAACAGAGGAAAACATCTTACCATGTTGGGGAAACAACATGATTGGTTGCAAAATCTATAGCATCCTAGGTGTGAGGAACAATATGATTGGTAAGAAAATGAGGATCATGAGCTAAGAACAACTCCTCTTATAATGGAGAAATTCTCATTATTTGAGTACACCTTCAAGGAAAGTTAAGCAATAGTGGACCACACTACCTTGGATTAGTAGATCAGACTTCCTGACATCCACCTGCATCCTTCAAGGATAATATATTTCCTTAAAGCAAGAAGATAGAACAGTGATCAATAGGAGAACTGAATTTCTACACTTAACTCAGAGCCAATAAATTATACATAGGAAAGCTCAATTTCTAAACTAAATTCTGATTGAAATGAAATATGACTAAGGAAATTCACAAAAATGTTGGCTGTGATACAGAATAGAATAAGTGAGAAAATGGAATCAGTTTGGTTTTTCAAAATTCTATTAGTGATGACTCAAATTCAAAATGTGTAATCAAGGACATAGAGAGTCGCATGCTTCAATGAGAGAAGCTCTGTATTTGGACTCAGAGGAGTTGGGTTTGCATCTCAAAAGAAAAATGTTTATTAAATATCTATTATTTGGCCCACACTGTGCTAAGGTTCTTGCAAATAGTATCTCATTTGAGATTTTGGATAAATTCTTAACTTCTCTAGGCCTCATGTGTAAAATAAGAGATTTGACAGCATAGCCTCTAGGGTATTTTCCAGATCTCAAGTTAAGATCTTAGAAAATGCAATGTCTGATTGGAAAAAAGATGAATCTGTCATGCATGATTGATAACACTTGGGTAGATACTTGTCTTCTCAGCCATAAAACATAAAATTATAGAAAATCCAACATGTTGGGTCAAATTTCTTTGGAAGCTTTATGGAAAGGTATGATCAATTACTGCATAAAATAAAAAAATCATGAAGATGTTAGTAAATGTATCTGTGAATGAGAAATCTGATGAGATGATAGATTCACTGTAAAAATTATAAACATTAATATCTGTGTTAGAGTCCTCAATATCAGGTTCTATCTTACTCTTTGATTTTAAAACAGAAAACTGTGGAAGATGAACAAACTCCTAAAAGCATGCAACATTCTAATTAGCTATTTATTCATGATAGGATAATGTAATTCAGACTAATTGTTTTAAATACCTGAGTTTATTTACTGTAATTTATTTATCAAATTATTTTAAAATGTATATGAATTATATCATGAGAAAAATATAACTTTAGACTTATTTTAACTTTTATAAATCTCTAGAACTATGTTGGAAACATTATTATATTAGAATTATTTCAATATAACTTCTCAATAAAATAGCAAATAATATTTTCAATTGACATGGAACTTCCTACTCTAATATGGGATGGTCAGAAACAGATGGAGGTAGTTCATAACTCCAAATAAATACAGAATATTCTATTTAAATCAGCAAATGTCAAGTCACTTGTAACAAAGGGATAAATACAAAGTGTTAAATAAATTAAGATAGGGACACTTGTCTAGGATTTAAATTTTTTTCTACACAAGTAAAACATGACATTCTATGAAAAAAGAGAAAATGGAAAACAATGCTCATAATTATGTGTATGCAGGTTAGAGAAAGAAGGGAAGTGAGAAAACAAAATGACCTGTTCTATAAGTAAATGCCAAGGAATTTTCATTTTTCCATAAATCTAGGGAAGAATCGGATTCAAAACATGTCAAGAAATCCATTTATAAATCTGACACATATATGCTATGTAAACTTATGGAAATCATTTTTGCTTAGTGCTAGAGACAACTCTATACAGTATGAAGAGGAATAGGAGTAGAAGGAATTGTGGTAATCATTTGCATTATATAGCTTAATGTTTCCAAAGCACTTTATAAATATTGTTTTTTATCTTCACAGCAAACCTGAGAGAAAGGTGCAATTATAATATCCACTTTGGAAACCGGGAAACTGATGCAGAAAGATTTTAAGTGTCCATGTTCACATCACTAGGAAGTATATGAAATTGGATTTGAATTCAGCTCTTCTTCATTCAGTTTTCTATTCATTGCATCATACCGCTGCACTTTAGAAAGTGAATTTGTAGAGGGAATTTTCTCTTCCATGAGCTTTCTAAGTGATGAAATTTCAGTTCCAGTTCTTTCACTAGTCCATTTATAAATGTGTATATTTATGTGTGCAAATATATACTTACATGTACATAGTAAATATACACATATTTGAACTATACATATATACATATTTATACACTACATTTATAAATTATAATTATTATGCATTATATATATATATATGTATGTATATATATATATGTAATATATATGTGGGGGGTGTGTGTGTGTGTGTGCATATACATAGATATTTGTCTATGGCATCTATAGCTAACATTTTAGCCATTTTAACTATAACAAAAATTCCTTTGTAACTTACTTGACATTGGATAAAAAGGATGCTTATGTGCTGCAAACTTGTTACATTTATAATTTGAAACGGCTTATATTTAGTGACATTTTGGAAAACCTACTATTATGTTTTCAATGTGGAAACAGGAATGAGTTGACAAATGCGATCAATTAAGACATTGCACATTAAGATCTATAAATATTTAAACTTTATATCAATATAATCTATTATTATTAGTGGTATATGATTAAATGTGCTAATCTAAAAATTAAGCATTGGATTTCTCTCTGAAAATTGTTCCTTAACATCTCCAAACTATTTTACTTTTTGTCATCTGCAATTTGACAAGGAGAATATTACCAACTTATTTACATAAATAGATCTTAATTTCCAAGTTGCAAGAATGGGATAAAATCATCATAGTTTCCAAAGCTGAAACACTCATGTGGAGTTACATATTCATCACTTAGACTGTTGAAATGAATATACTGGTAATGTACCAAAAATTGTTTTGACTTTTGTAGGTAGTAAATATATTGGTCTAAGTAGTTTGACTGATAAGGCAGAAAAGGAATATATGGGGAGGAAAATGTTGTGGAATGGGAAAATAAGGACCAATTTAATTTGAAAATAATAAAAAAAAATTCTTTCCCCTTTGGATGTGAATTGATTAGCTGCTGAGTGGAGTAAGTTAAACAAATGTGTTCCTGAAAAACTGATGAAATGCCTGTGTGAGGATTTTTTTTTAATGTCTGATAAAATTAAAGGATAAACATGAGGGATAAGAAAGAGAACTTAAAGGACCGATTTGGGAACAGACAAATAAAGGTATTATGGCACCTTAGTTCATTTTCATGTGGCTTTTGATTCTTGAGCTTCAAATATTAAAATTCACAAAAGTTAAATAAGAGTTTAGATACCATACTGATTTTTTGAAACAGATTAAATGTGAATTTCATAAATTCTACATTATAAATGAATTAATAAAGAGACTTGTGGTTGCTAATTACTTATGAAAGGAACAAGGACGTCAAAGATTTGCAATCAAGAGATATGAATTGTCCTGAGCAGATGGCTTTTCCCCACAGATATAACTTTCTTTTAGGTATTATAAATGTGTGTACATATATAATATATATATATATATATATACAATGCATACTAATTATACTTTATAAATGTAGTGTATAAATATGTATACATGTATAGCATTTATATGTATATGCACACACATTTATACATATGTAGATGCACAATGTCTATGTGTACATTCATGTAATACATATATAAATATACATACCTGCCTACATAATACATATATACATATATATATATATATATATATGTATATATCTCCATACATGCATATATGTGTGTGTATGTGTGTTCACTCTCCCTTATACAAAATGAGTGCCCTGGTGCTAAAGTGTGATTGACCAAAATACATATATGTTGATTATTCTTTCATTTAACTTATACTGACAAATTATAATGTACTGATTATTACAACTTTTGCTTTGCTATAGTTAGTGTTTTATATTTAAAAATGAAGGATATCATGGTGACTCATTTGGTATAAAGAGAAGGAAAATGAGGACTCAAGAGTTTTATTGGCTTACATATTCTTATATAACAAGGTTATCCAATGGCCTTTGAGAGGATTTGAATTATAGCCACACAGTGTGGTCTAGACCAGTCAATGCAAACTTGGCTATGCTCATAGAGTAGGATCAGAAATCCTTGGAAGCTGCTTTTTCAGAATCCTAAAATATTATTTAATGAATAACACTTCAAAACCAATAGAAACAAAAATAATGTTTCAGTACCCTAAGAAATCAAACACCAAGATTATGTGTCCTTTAATTGCTAGATATTAGTCAAAATTCATGGAGCCTAAAAGAGTCCTGGACTTTGACCTTTAGTTCACTGTTGTATTCTTGGCATTCTGAGGCCTCTCATCTGTGTTTATTTTTATATGTCCTTATTTTTAATATGTCATTTTCTGAAATTAGAGTTTGATGTGCTTCAGAGAAAGTCTGTCTTGTTTTTATATCTATATCCCCACAAATTAGCACAGTGTTTGGCAGAAAATAAGTGCTTAATAAAAAACTTTTCATTCATTCATATTAAATGATGGATATTTATTAGTGTGACTTAAAATATACTCATCTTAAATTAGCATAACTAAGTTATCGTAAAAATTGAACTCAAAAGTACAACCAATAAATAAAGCATGATGAGCTAAAAAAGCACATATAATCACAAAATGTACTTCAGAGAAAATAAGACATTTATTCCACAGGCACAAAATGAGATATTGATTAAAAAAAAAAAAAAACTTTTTTAGCCTTGCAAGCAAAATATTAACTATCCTCCAGCCCTAAAATTTGCCCAAATGTTTTTTTTTTTCTGCCTGTATATTAATGTCAACATACAGCTAGATGTCATTTGCTGCTACTTAGAAAAGGCCTTTTCCTTAGTGAGTAATTTAAATGGCAATGGAAGCTAGAACCACAGTTAATTCAGAGGAATCCAGAAAATAGGGCCCAGTCTCATGCATTCTGGCATAAATGCAAATATATATATATATATATATATATATATATATATATATATATATATATATATATATATATATATATATATATATATATATATATATATATATATATATATATATATATATATATATATATATATATACACAAAAATAGGTAAATGTTACAAATAGCTCTTTGTGGAATGTAGAATCATGTTGTTTCTCTAGAATTGTCTTTCTGAAGATTGACCATTGGATATTACCTCATTGATCTTCTTTACTATGATATTTCACTCCTATCTGTAGCAATCTTGCTATAGATTCTAATCCTACCAATGTTTTCTACGTCTAGCAACTCAGAGGAGTATTTTTATCATCAGCTGTTGATTATAGCTTAATGGATGAGCCATCATATTCCTGAATGGGAAATAATCTGTGAAAGTCTTTCATTGTTTCTCTAAGTGGGAAAGTTTCACCCTATACAGTGATGGTTCATGTTCACCTCATGTCAGGAAGGCATGGGTGGATGAGGAAAGAAAAAGTGAGAGAACTAGCCCCAAAACTTCTTTAGGATCGAATCACATTTCAAGACAGAAAACAACTCAGGGAGAAAGTTTAGTGTAAACTCCTTGAGGACAGTGACTTAAAGTTTTCTTTGCCATGCCCTAGTGGCACCTAGTATACATCTAATAGTGTATTGATAAAGGACAACTTTATCTTAGAACAACTAAAGTTCCTTAGTGAATTGCCTCTATATTAATTATTTGCTGACTGGAGTAAGTGAAGTAAGTTTGTTGCTGAAAAACTGATGAAATATATGGGTAAGGAGTTTTTTAAAGTCTGATAAAATGAAAGCATAAACATGAGAGATAAGAAAGCAAACTTAAAGGACCCCTTTTGGAGAAGATAAATGAAGGTATTATGTTCACTTAGTTCGTTTTCATGTGGCTTCTAAATTATTTGCCTCTAAAATAAGACTTATTACATAAAAGTGTTAGTCAATTAATAGCTCTTATGTCTCCGTCTGTCTGTCTGTCTTTTTGTCTCTCTTTCTCCCTTCCTTTTTCAATCTGTGTGTGTATGTGTGTGTGTGTATATATGTGTGTGTATGTATATATGTGTATGTACGTATATATGTGAATGTATGTATGTGAGTATACATGTATTTATGTATAATTTGGTGTAATTCTTCCTAGCCCCTTGTCTATCCCATATGTATATGTTTAAAGTAAACTGGATGGTACAATTCTTCCTACCCCCTTTTCTATCCCACAGCCATTACATACTTTTTTTGAAACTTGTTTCCTCTTCAGAGATATCCTCAATATCACCATGACTTTTTTTGCACAAAAATGTTTTGGAAGGGATCACACACAGCACGACTGATTAATCTGAACTTTGAAATGAGATAGGAATCTTTTAGAATTACTATCTGGAGCCCTGATGAGAGGTATAGTAGGTCATTTCCTACCTCAGTTGGGAAATGACTGTATTACACAACTAGCCTCAAATTTTTGAATGTTAACTACATTTAGATATTTTCTTTAAAAAAACTTTTCATCTCATTTTTGCATATATGATTTTAAATGGAAAAAATGGAAAGTTTTAAGTAGTCTTTTTGAAATGCGTTTTCTCTTAAGATAGGTGGTCTTATTTCATTAAGAGAATTATTTATTTAAATCATTTTTTACAGAGGTGAAAAGAAAAAAAAAATAATGAAACAATCTGTTTCTTAGTGATAAGTTGCAATGAAGGGATTGTAAATGTAAGAACCTCTTTTAGATGTGGCCCAGTTGGAGGCTTGAGAATTTAGAATATTAATCAAAATATAGATGAACATCAATAGTTAGGAGAATTAATCCTAGAGAAATAGGAAACATTAATAACTGCTATTTCTATAAACTTCCTAATTATTTGGCAAAATGAGAAATACTTAGTATTCTATGATTCAGTTGTTTTCATTTTGGTTCTAATTCTATATGACCCAGTTTGGATTTTCCTTGCAAAGTTACCAAAGTAGTTTGCCATTTCCTTCTCTAGCTCACTTTATAGTTAAAAAAAAATAAAATAACGAGGTAAACAAGATTAAAAGACTTGTCCAAGAGTAAAACAGCTATTAAAGGTGATAGTTAAGATTTGAACTCAGGAAGATGAGTCTTTTTAACTCCATTCCAGCTTTCTATCCACTGCACTCTAAGTCCTGACACGTTTCCTTTGACTTAAAAGAGTATGATTCTTCTGAGTGTTCTTGAGTTATGGTTGTTATAGAGGGTATAAGGGCTTACATTTTAAAACTATTTATGCTTGTCAGAGGAATATTTTTTCTTCAGTTAGGACAATTAGATTCAATTTTGTTTTAAAAAACCACATACATGTATATATATACACACACACACACACACACACACACACACACACACACATATATATATATACACATATACATACATCTACTCACATATATACATACCTTTGTAAATATATAAACACATATACATACATACAACTCATCTAACCATTTTGGAGAGCTATTTGGAACTATGCCCAAGATTTATAAAACTGTAAATACTCTTTGTTCCAGTGAAACTACTATTACGTCTGTATCACAAAGAGAATACAAAAAAGGGGAAAAGACCCCATGTGTAAAAATATTTATAGCAGTTTTGTGTGTGTGTGTGTGTTGACAAACAACTGGAAACTGAGAGGATACCCATTAATTTAGAAATGGCTACAAAAGTTGTGATATAGGAATGTATGTAGTGATTTTTGTTCTATAAGAAATGATGAGCAGACTGAGTTCAGAAAAGTCTGGAAAGACTTGAATGAACTATTGCTGAGTAAAGTGAGAAGAAATAGATTCATGATTTAGACATAAAGGGTAATACACTAAAAAATTGAGAACAAGGGATACTTTATCTGTCAGATTTTGGAGAAAAGAGGTCTTTATGACCATACTCTATGAAATGCAAAAATGGACAATTTTGGTTACAGTAAACTAAATAGCTGATTTTTGTGCACACACATACACATACACACATGCAAAACAAACAAACAAAACTATAAACAAACACCTAACATAGCCAAGATTACAAAGGAAGCAAAAAGCTGGGAAACAAGTTTTACAATGTTTCTAATAAAGGCATTTTGTTCTAAAATATGTAAAGGACTGAGACAAATTTATAAGAACGAAAGTCACTCCCCACTTGATAAAGGGTTAAGGATATGAAGAGACAATTTTCAGATAAAGAAATGTCACTTATAGCCATATGAAATATGTTTTAAATTATTATCAATTAGAGAAATGAAAATTAAAACAACTCTGAGGTATTACCTCATCCCTATCAAATTGACTAAGATGACAGGAAAAGACAATGATAAATATTGGAGGGGATTTGGGATACCTGGGAGACTGTGCTGGTGGAGTTGTGAACTGATCTTGCCATTCAGGAGAGTAATTTGAAACCAAGCCCAGAAGGCTATAAAAGTGTGCATATCCTTTTATCCAGAAGAATCACTACTAAGTCTGTATCCCAAAAATATCATAAAAGAGGAAAAAAACGACCCACAGCTGCAAAAAATGTTTGTAGCAGCTCTTTTTATAGTGGCAAGGAATTGGAAATTGAGTGGATGCTCATCATTTGGAGAATGGCTAAACAAATTGTGGGACTGGAATGTATGTAATTTTTTATAAGAAATGATGAACAGATGAGCAAAACAAATTATTTCAAAAAAATCCTGGAAAGACTTGAATATACTGATTCTGAGTGAAGTGAGCAGAACCAGGAGAACATTGTACAAAATTACAGCAAGCTTGTGTTTATGATTAATTATGATAGTTAGCTTTTCTTGACATTATAATCATTTAAGACAATTCCAATAAGCTTGGGATGGAAAAAGCCATCCTCAGCTGGAGAAAGCACTGTGGAAACTGAGTGCTGATTGAAGTCTATTATTGTCACTTTTTAATTTTATTTCTTGTTATTTCTTGTGCTTTTCTCCTTTTCTTCTGATTTATCTTTCACAATGTGACTAATAAGGAAATACGTTTAAAATGATTGTACATGTATAACATATATCAGATTGCTTGCTGTCTTAGGGAAAGGGAGAGTAAGAAATGGAGGGCAGACATTGGAACTAAAAACTCTTACCAAAAGGAATGTTGATGACTATCTTTACATGTAATTAATTGGAGAAAATAAAATATTATTAAGTAAAAGTAAAAAAAAAAACTTTACATGTATAATTGGAAAAAAATAATATTAGGTACAAAAGTAATATGGAGGACAAATAGATTCATAAGCAGATAAATTTTAAATGACAATAATAGAAAAAACATGAGAAGTTATACTTCTTGAATCATATATATTTCATATAAATTCTGCTTTTGCTCAGTCAATTGAAGCAATACTAATATGTCTTCACATCAGAATATGATGTGGGTAAATGAGCTTGAAATGACTATAAAGTGTTGTTTTTACCAAATGGTATAAATGCTCACAGATGCTCTGTATAGTGGCATCAGATTTCATCACTGTTTCAGAGGCTTTCCGAATATTACAGGAGATCAAGATTGTCAGAAATGTAACATATGCTGTTCTACAATGTATAATTAACTCCTTTGATCCTGTTGGATCTGTTCACTGCCACAGAAGTCAACCTTCCCCTCATCCCATCTGTCTCTTATCATGGGACTCATTGTTTGATTGTGATAACATGACAAGAAATCACGGAGAAGCCGGAGACCTTACTCATTTTACACAATGAACTTAGTTAATCTTTGTATGCAAACTTATTATTCTATTCAAATAGGAATAATCAGTCTAATTATTACCTTCTTTCCCTGAGGGGTATTAAAACATATCCCATGGAACTATAAAGTGAGAAAAGAGGAGAAAAAAAGTATTAGGAATACTAAACAGAAATTGAGGCCTCTAAGTAAAAATTTCCAAAATAACTTTTTTCTTTACTCTTAGCAAAATTAAATAAAAAACAAATATACAAAAATCAATACTCTCTTCTCTGAGTCCATATCTCTGTTTATTCCTATATTTTTTGTTTTTCTTTGTTTTACTCTTTGTCTTCCCTTTTTTCACTCTCTCCTTCCTTCCTTCTTTCCCTCTATCCCTTCCTTCCTTCCTTCCTTCCTTCCTTCCTTCCTTCCTTTCCTTCCTTCCTTCCTTCCTTCCTTCCTTCCTTCCTTCCTTCCTTCCTTCCTTCCTTCCTTCCTTCCTTCCTTCCTTCCTTCCTTCCTTCCTTCCTTCCTTCCCTTTCTTTCTTTCTTTCTTTCTTTCTTTCTTTCTTTCTTTCTTTCTTTCTTTCTTTCTTTCTTTCTTTCTTTCTTTCTTCATAATATCTGTCTCTCTCTCATACTCACACACAAAATCCACATACCTTTTCATATTCCATATGCATGCCAGAAACATATTCTCCCTCAAAAACCAAAAGAAAGAAAGAAAGAAAAAAAGTATCTTGAAGAGTGTGACCCAAGTAGTTCTTGTGGGTAAGTATAGCATTTTATGTAATTTTAGGTACTCTTCATAAATTTGTAGAAACTCATTAGCTAAACCTAGTATCAGAGGACATGGTTTGCTAACTACATAATTTTATTTCCCTAAGATTAATTTAGTGTCTAGCCCATAGTAACTGCTTAATAAATGCTTATTGACTGAATATGCTGCTGGAGAATCCTTACGAATATTTTTACTTTTTTTTCCTTAATAAATGAGCTCTTGGGAAGAAGAGATTGTGAAGAAAAACATACATGAGACAGTAAAAATTCTGACAATTTTCTGAAATTGTTCCTACTTCTCACTGAAAAGTGTCAAAGATCAAGCATTCCATTAATACCAGTGTTAAACTGCAATTCTGTGAACTAAGTCGTATGTTGTATCAGTGAATAATTTGTTTTGTTTGTTTGTTCATTTTTTCAGAGCTATGTTTTTTGGAAGATTACTTACTGTATTGCTATGCTTGCATTAAGATTTTTTTTTTCCTATAGAGTAGTAAGCCAGTCACTCTCCTCACTTTTTTTTCTTTCTCCTCTCCTTGCCCCTGTCCTTTCTTTCATTTTGGTTTCAGAAAAAAAAAAAAAAAAAAAGATATTTTTAAATATTATAGAATAAACATGATTTTAAATAGTTTATGTAAATATATTCTGAATAATTAATGTTAAAATACAATACTTTTGATTTAATAAAACATGCCTCCAAAACTTGAATATCACTAAGATAACATCACTAGTATAACTACTTTGTTCTGATAATCATGAAATTGGAGCTTTTCATGATGGGGCTGGTTGACTACTTCACCAGCATTGTTGAAGTCAGTGATTTTTTTTTTTAATTGACTACTTGGATCTGACTGATTTGTTCAAAATATATAGACAAGTCTTAGAGAAAATAAGATCATAAAAAAATCTGAAACTTTGTATTTTGTGATAAAAACAGATAGGTGTCTAAATGTTATTAAAAACTTGGAAAATACAATTGGAGAATTACATTATTATTGCTATTATTTTTAATGGAACTGAAAAGCTGCTACATTGTATTCTCAGAATGAAATTCTTTTCAGATGGATTACAAAAAAGTTCTTGATTTCTTTAGGGAAAAGAACTCATATTAACTAGGAAGAAATAAAATCTTGAAGAAATGGAACTCAGCTTTTCTTTAGCACATTGAACTTTTTATGTAACTAATAAATTTATTTATTATTCTTATAAAACCAATCCCGACACTGTTCTGATTTTGATCTAAGGAACTAAATTCATTTTCTAAATTCTGCTGTATTGTGACATTTAACCTTATAAAACTGATAGAATTTTGTCATGAGGAACAAAAGAGTTTTCATTTATAATAAGCACATTCTACTTCATCTGTAGTTATTTTAGAAAAATTATTTATAAATATTATCTTTAGTCAGACAGAATTCTTATAAAACCATATACCAGACAATGAGCTGCTTGATTCATTGTTAGAAAGGATGCTACATGACACAAAATTTGAGAAAAATATAAAGGATTCTTTAGAATACTTGTACTACTACTTCATAGTGTTTCAATACTGAATCCCAAATGCAGGAAAATTAAAGAAAAAGCTTTTCTTAAATATTTGAAACTGAAGCATATTAACATTTTACTAAATTTCCTTCTCATGGACATTTTTTCGGGGGGGGGCTGTTTTTTGTGTGTGAAAAACAAAAACTATTAATAATTGAATGATCTACATATACAGATTTCCTTCTGTAAAAATTAGGCACTTTCCTATAAGAACATGAGATGTATATAAAATATGTGATATGCAATAGAATCCACATTTATATGGTTATACATGTCATAGGAAAGGTATTAGAGTAGAAGAAAACATTCAAGAATTAAAACAAATAGCCCAGCAAGAGGAATTGGAATACTCTTATTTGGGTACTATAGTAAGATAGGAAAGACAAAATCTCATATTCTTGTATATAATATTATGTCTGTGGTGTATATTTAACTAAGTTGTAATTATTATAAGTTATAACTTATAAATAAGCCTCTCATTCCAAATGTATGTTCAGGCAGCATGATGTAGGCTAAAGGGACTTGGCTTTGAAGCCAAGAATACCTACATTTAAGTTCTATCTCTGACACTTACTGGTAAGTCACATCTGACACCTGGGCAAATTAATTAACAATAGTGCAGATCGCTAAGATTTGAGATCCAAGAAAGAAATGACCTGTATATGTAGAAAGAGGTTTTCTTACCTTTGAATCAAATCTCAGACCAAGTATCTGTTCTTAGATATTAAACAATTTGCATTCTTCACCAGCAATAAAATTTAATTCTAAAATTGAAATCTACTCTTGAGCCCAGTTTATCTGAATATGATAGATAATTTAGGCAATTAGAAACATTATGGAGGAGCTTTTAAGATAATTCTCCCAGTGATTTTATTTACTCAACTCATTCCATAGATATCAACATAAAAAAAACAAAAACTCCCTAAACAGGAAATGAGATTTTTGATATTAAACAAATTTTGAATATAATTTATTATGAAATTTTTAAGAGAACACATTTTCTAGATGGATTTTATCACAACTATTAATTGCACTTCATAGCCATTTTCTTCTATGTGAGCTCCATGTGGAAGACTTATACATAATAATTCTTCATAAAGATAAGGATAGAAAACTCATTGATTTTTCTTCATATGCTAGAAACATTTAAAAATCCTATTCACTACTTAATCTTTTTAAGTGCAATAAAGCATTAGACATTTATGGATCTACATTTTCTTCTTATATGCTGAAAGGAATAATTTTTCTGGATCCATCTATTTGAATTGATTCTTCATTTAAAAACATGGGATTTATCATTTTTTAAATCCCAAGAAATTTTTCTTCCATTCCTAAAAGTTCATTGTCTGACTCAAGCTTTTCTTCTCTAGCTCAATTCCAGCATTGTTAACAGGATACTTCTATATGCATGTTGATATTCCCCCAGATTCCTTGTACTCCCATTTATTTAATATTCTCAACTCCCATGAATTTTTCCATCACTCTCCCTTAGCTAAAAATAGAAATATTCATACTTTTAAATTTTGTTTTCATCTAAATGTGTCCAATTTCCATGATCATGAAATCTGAAATTAGTTTTATGATGTCCTTTAATTTCATCTTTTGATAAGCTTTACTTTTTTAAAACCTATTCTTCATCCTGTTATCTTCAATCTAGGCAACTCATAGTACTTTTCCACTTCATTACCCCTACTCAGATAATAGTCTTCTCAATTTAAACTTTTTACTTAATCAGACAAATTGTATATTATCCTCTTGGAGGATTTGTTTCCTTATCCTGTCATCAGAACTAAATACTTTCCACTAGAATCTTTACTGGATCTTGTGTTGAAAAATGGAACACAACTGTGATAACTGCATTTATTACATCTTTCCCCTTCCCCCAAAAAACAACTGGACTCTCATAGAAGCAAAACAATACTTTTGCACTTCCCCAATCAGTTAATTATGTCATTTATCATCATTGTTCCATGCTTCCTCTTTTCTCCTTAAGCTTCTCTCAGCTCTGTTTCCCAATTATCTCAAATTTAGACCAAATTACATTATTTGGAAAGAAAATTGAGGCATTTATCCAAGATATCCCTCAGAGAACTTCTCTTCTCAGAAATCTTTTGCATTATATACTACTATCTCTTCCTTAATTAATCTCTGAAGAAAAAATGGCCTCTTAGTTCTAAGGCCATTTCTATTTGTATCTATATTTTCATCTTCATACACTCCATTGTGTGCTCTATGAGTTTGCTCTGCCTATTCCACATGAAACCTTGCTTTCCTCACATTTACCTATTAGAAAACTTGAATTTCTTCTGAACCCACCACAAATAACACTGTCCACAGTTAATCATTTTCCTCTACCATAGCAGTAGGATCTTTCTCTCAATTATATTTTATAGATACTTATTTATATAGATCTCTACATCACTAGAATATGAATTCCTTGAGGATGAATTTTTTTCTTTACTTTTTCTATGTATCTCTAAATCTTCACGTATTATTTGGCACATAAAAGCCAAATTGATTATAATGATATATTGTTTAATCCTCTTTCATCTTATCTAGAAGATGATCACAGCTAATTATCATTCTCTCTCTCTTTCTCTCTATGAGTGTGTCATTTCTCACTGTTTCCTTCTACCTATAAATATCCATGTTTTAAAATAGATTCTAACAAACTTATTAAAACTTACTATACTCACTGGCTATAATTCTATATTTCTCCTCCCTTCCCCCCCACCAGATTCTTTGAAAATATTATCTACAATATCTGCCTCTACTTTTTTTTAAGTTGTAGTAAATTTTTTTATCTTTAATACACATTGCTTTATGAATCATTTTGAGAGAGAAAAATCAGAGCAAAAGGTAAAAACCATGGGAGAGATTAAAAAACAGAAAAAAAAAAAGAAGTGAACATAGCATATTGATTTATATTCAGTCTCCTTAGATCTTTTTTCTGGATGCAGATGGCATTTTCTCTTAAAAGTCTATTGGGATTGCTTTGGATCACTGTATCACTGAGAACAACCAAGCTTTTTTTTATTTATTATACATTCTTGCTGCTACTGTATACAATGTATTGCTGGTTCTGCTTTTTTCGCTCAGTATTAGTTCATATAAATCTTTCCAGGACTTTCTATATCAGCTTCTTCTTCATATTTTATAGAATAATATTCAATTACTTTCATGTACCACAGCTTTTTCAGACATTCCCCAATGGATGAACATACATTCCTTTTCCAGTTCTTTGCTACACATCAAGAGCTGCTACAAACATTTTTGCACATGTAGATCATTTTCCCACATTTATTATTTCCTTGGGATACCAACCAAGCAATGGCACTACTGGGTATGATATGCACAGTTTTAGAGTTCTTTAGACCTAGCTACAGATTGCACTCCAGAATAGTTGGATCATTTCACAACTCCATCAACAATGCATTAGTTTACCAGTTTTCCCACATCCCCTCCAACATTTATCATTAACTTTTCCTGTCATCTTAGTCAATCTGATAGAAATAAGTTGATACCTCAGAGTTGTTTTAATTTGCATTTCTCTAAAAATAGTGATTTAGAGATTTTTTTTTCTTATAAGTTTAGATGCTTTAATTTCATCCTCTGAAAATTATCAGGGGCAGTTAGGTGGCGCAGTGGATAGAATGCCAGCCCTGAATTCAGGAGGACCCGAGTTCAAATTTGGTCTCAGACACTTAACATTTCCTAGCTGTGTGACCCTGGGCAAGTCACTTAACCCCAGCCTCAGGAAAAAAAAAAAAAAAAGAAAATTATCAGTTTATATCCTTTGCCCATTTATCAGTTGGGGATTGACTTGTATTCTTAAAAATTCAACATAGTTCTTTATATATTTTAGAAACACTATCAGAAACACTTGCAGTGAATTTTTTTTCCAGCTTTGTTCTAGCATTTTAATATTGTTTGTGCCAGTTTTGTTTGTGAAAAAAAAATTAATTTAATGTAATCAAAGTTGTCCATTTTGCCTCTCATAATGTTCTTTAGTTCTTCTTTAGTCATAAATTACTTCCTTCTCTGAAGATCTGGCAAATTATCCCTTGCTCTCCTGATTTGCTTATAATATCACACTTTATGCACATATCATGTATCCCTATTGATCTTATGGTGTGTGAGATATAGGTCTATGTCATTTCTGACATATTATTTTCTGTTTATTTTTCTGCAAATTTTATCAAATAGTTACTATCCCAGAAATTGGAATTTAGGAATTTATCAAATACCAGGTTGCTATAAGTCTTGCTTATTGTGTCATTGATCCACCACTCTATTTCTTAGCCAGTAAGTACCAAATGGTTTTGATGACTGCCACTTTATAATATAGTTTAAGGTTTGGTACTGCTAAGCCACCATCCTCTGTGTTTTTTTTTTCCTTTAATTCCCTTGATATTCTTGACCTTCTGTTCTTCCAGAAGAATTTTGTTATTATTTTTTCTGCTTTCTCTTCTATCCTGCCCTTTCTCTTAGAGTGTTGAGAATAATCTCATACTATCAGTTAAAAAAAAATAAATCAAAGTTATTTCATTGCTGTTTCTTTTTGAAGTGGCAAACTTTACCTTTATCTTTTTACAAGTCATTTTACAACTTAAATCAACTTCATTTATGTGAGTCATATCTGTAATACTTTTCTATTTTCATATACCAAATTTGCTATATTATCAAGTAAAGTGCTAGAAAGACAAGCACAGGATTGTTCTAGAACAGTGACAAAATTATTGAAGATGTTGGTACATTTTTATATTAAATAGAAAGACAAGTTGAAACCAAAAAAAGGAAAATATGAACATAAAAAGGGTTAAAGAAAAAGATACAAAATAGCATTTTCCTATCACAATATGAAATTCATAGAAAATGTATGAAACACAATAAGCATTACATATAGTAGGAATAGAAACCTTCCCAATAAGGGGTAAAATGAGGATGCCACTTATCACCCATATTGTTCAATATTATACTAGAAATGTTATTTTCAAGAGTAAAAGAAGAAAAAGGAGAAATTAGAGTTGGCAATGAGGAAACAAAACTCTTTGTAGATGATATGATGGTATATTAGAGAATCTTAATGAATCAAGAAAAACCACTGAAAACAATCAACAACTTTGTCAAAGTTTCAGATTATAAAATAAACACAAATATTATCAGCATTTCTGTATGATACCAACAAAGTCCAGCAGCAAGAGATAGCAAGAGAAATCCCATTTTAAATAATAAAGACAATATAAAATATTTGAGAATCTACCTATGAAGACAAATCCAGGTATTATATGAACATAATTGCAAAACACTTTTCACAGAAACTGTGAGATTTAAGCAGTTGAAAAAATATCAGTTGCTCATGGGTAACCTAAGATAACATAATAAAAATGAAAATTCTATCTAAATTCATCTGCTTATGTAATGACATACCAATCAAAGTTACTTTGTAGAGCTAGAAAAAAATAATAAAATTTTATCTGGAAGAATAAAAGTTCAAGAATATCAAGTTAATTATTATTTTTAAATGCAAAGGAAAGTGGTCTCATCATACCAGACCTAAAACTATAATATAAAGCAGTTATCACCAAAATTACTTGATACTAATTATCTAGGAAATAAAGTGCTAGTTCCATAGAACAGGCTAGATACAGAAGAAATTATAGTAAATGACTATAATAATCTACTGTTTCATAAACCCAGACTCCAACTTCTGGGATAAGAACTCATATTTGATAAAAAGTTCTGGAAAATCTGAGAAAATGGTACAGTAGAATAAATCATCAATTAATCTGATTTTAATAAAAAGAAAAGAAAGAAGGAAATAATGTATCCGGTGAATTATTAAAGTTAAAAAGTAAAGGGGTTAAATGACTACCAATAAAGCAGAAATTAAAGAAATTTTTAGAAAATATTTTACCCAATTATATGCCAATAAATCTGATAATCTGGGCAAAACCAGTGGGTATTTATGAAAACATGAATTAATGATTAACAGATCAGGAAATAGAAACTGTAAATAACCTCATCTTAGAAGAAATTGAAGAAACCCTTATCAAAGTCCCTAGGAAAAAAAAAATTCCTATCACCAGATTTATTCACAAATGAATCCTACCAAATATTTAAAGGAAAATTAATTCTAGTACTATATGAAGTATTTGAAAAAATAGGCAAAGCAGAAGCTATATTAAATTCTTTTTATGACACAAATATGATACCTTAATCAGACATCTCCTTGCCCTGATAATTCTAGAATTTGGCTACAATTAATATTGACGTTTTTATTTTAGAATTTCTTTCAGATTATTGATAAAGCCTTTCCATGTCAATTTTACCCTCTGGTTCTAGAATATCAAAACAGTTTTGCTAGATAATTTCCTGAAAAGTGCTGCCCAGACTTTTTTTTATTATTATAATCATTAGGTAGTTCAATAATTATTAAATCATCTCTCCTGGATCTATTTTTCAGAGCAGTTGTGTTTCTTTTTTTCAATGAAATATTTTATATTTCTTTCCTTTTAAAAATTTTGTTTGATAGGTTCTTGATGTCTCATGAAGTCATTAGTTTCCATATGTGCCTACTTTTCCATTTTGGCCAGTTCTACTTTAAAGGAACTATTTTTATATAAGATTTTTTTTCATTTGTCCAATTCTATTTTAAGGAGGTTCTTTTTTTTTTTTTTTTTTTTTTTTTTTTTAACTAAGCTTTTATGCTTTCTTTTCCTAGCTGTTGATTATTTTTTCAAGATTTTCTTGTTTAGCTCTTATTTATTTTCCAAATTTTTCATCTACCTCTCTTTCTTGATTTTTAAAATCTTTTTTGAGCTGTTCTAAGAGGCCTTTTTGGATATGAAACCAATCTATATCCCTCCTTGAGGCTTTTCACAGTGTTGACCTCTTCTTCATGTTTTGATCTTCCCTATCACTATACTGGCTTTCTATGGTTGGGATTCTTTTTGTTTTTTGTTTTATGGTTTTTTTTCTTTTTTCTTTTTTTGTTTTTTTTTGGTAAAGTTATGCTTCTAGAACACTAGGGAACACTGTACCAAGGTTCTAATACTGGGAACCTGGAACTTGGTCACTGTTTTCAGGTCTGGAATGTCAGGTGCTAGAGGCTTGCTCACTGAGCTGCAGTGACCTGGACTAGTCATAGTTATGGGCTGATTGTGCCTATTGTTCCAGGACTGCAATTTACTTTCTGCACTGGGTCTGGAGGCCTCACATATGGCTTCCTGTGCCACTAGTCTGATGAGTCAGAATCAAGGGTGCTACTATGTGTTGTGGCTAAGAGCTTCCTGCTGGCTTGCTTGGACACTATCTGTGTTGGGCTGTGCTCTGCTTTTTATTCAAGGGAGTAAAGTCCTTTTAAGTGAAATAGGCTGGAAAGTTGTTTCATCCTGTTTTTTGGTGGTTGTTACTGTTTGTGGTTTCTGTTACTCCAGAATCTGTTTAGACCTCTTTTGTTGTTGCCCCTTGTACAATATTGCTAATCTGTATTCATAGTATTTCAGGCTTTTTATTTACCAGATTTAATCCTTTGAAACAATTTATCACTTATCATTCTTATTAATAGGAATGTTATTTATCCCATAAATAGACATTCTGAGGATTTTCAGTATTAACTTCAATTTAAGTTGGACTTTTGCAATAAGAAGCTCATGATCTGAGCCACAGACATCTTGAGGCTTTATAAAGAGCATCTCTTTCTTAGGCTACAAATTAATATGAGTAATCTGGTTTTGCCTATGTGTATGTGGAGTTACCTCTTGGATTGTTGAAAATTTGTTATGGTGAGTTATGTTGATGAAAATTGATTTTAAAATTGAGAATGTAGATCGTAGAGAAATCTGTATATTAGGAAATATCTGTAGTTTAGGATAACATTTTACAAAATTTCTTATTATCTCCTAGTAGACATAATAGAGAGATTTTGGAATAGGAAAAAAATACACAATTGGTTGCATTTGGAATTGATTGAATTCCTGAAAAGGAAAAAAAAATGATAATTGTCTTAAGAGATTATTTACAATAAACTGTTTTGGGATACTGTATATGGTCTGATATTCTTCAATATGTTTTGCAATTGACAATGAAAAAGGCATATAAGGTATGCTGATGAAGTCTGTAAATAACATGAAAAAAGGAGGAACAGATATTGGACAATAGAATCAGTAACCAAAGATATCCAAACTGTCCGAAGAGGATAGGTTGGAATTTAATACAGCTTTATTATATGATTAGTGCTGTCCTTTTCTATCCATGAAGTTCTACAATCCCTAGGTCACACTAGATTATTTATTAACTTAAAAGGAAAAATTAGTTATTTATCAAAAGCAAACTTGAATAGAAATATTTTTTATTTAAAGTTTTTTTTATTTTTAAAAACATATACATGGATAATTCTTCAATATTAGCCCTTGCAAAATCTTGTGGTCCAATTTACCTCCCTTTCCCCCATTCTCTTCCCTAGATGGCAAGTAGTACAATATATGTGTAACATGGTAGAAATATATATTAAATCCAATATATGTATACATATTTATACAATTATCATGCCACACAAGAAAAAAAAAAAAGAGAAGCAAAATAAAATGCAAGCAAGCAAGAACAAAAAGAATGAAAATGCTATGTTGTGAACCACATTCAGTTCCCACAGAACTATTTTTATGATAGTCAAATAAGAATGATGATCTGAATTCAGTATTTGCTTTCTACTCCCCTAACTTCATTTTCTAAGTTCAAGTCTGTTTTTCCCTCAAGAAGAAACATTTTACTCAGAAGCTGCATTTTTTCATTACAAAAAAATGCACACTCATCTATTTTATTTTTTGTAAACAGGTTTACTTTGAGTTTGAGAATGGAGGCTTCTCTTTCTACATTGAATACATAATTTAAGTGTACTTTCACCCTCCTTTGACATTCCATGGGTCTTCATCTTTGTCATGTACTAATCTACTATTTCAGTTTTTAAAAAGACTAGAAAAAAGATCAGAAACAACTCATTTTGTTCATATTACCAATATAGGATATGACTTACATAGGTTATTTGTGTTATAGAGAGACTACAGATATAGATGTGTTAAAAGTCTGTTAAGACAGATTTGTGTTTGATAGATGTGTCAAAATAGGAAAAAAATTTTAAAAAGGTGTTTCTAATCATAACAATGAGATATCATTACACTATTATTTATATAAAATTATAAATATCATATATAAAACAAAGACATAAAAATGCTATGATAAAGTGCATATGTCTGTTAAATATATACACACATGCATATACACATATGCATATGTATTATATGTATATATCACATGAGGTATATATACATAAAATGCATATTACATATATGTATGCATATGTATATATGTTTATGTCATATGATGAGTTCCCCAACCATGCATACATACATACATACATACATACATACATACATACACAGACATATATAAGGGTATATATATATATATATATATATATATATATGTGTGTGTGTGTGTGTGTGTGTGTGCATATCCATATCTATATCTATATGTAAATACATATATATATATATATATATATATATATATATACATTCTAATACATTATATACACTAAAGGTAGATCTGTATCTATTGCATATATGTGTGCATAAATATATTCATATGTAATGCACACTATATATATATATGCATGGATATGTATATATAGGTAAATGTATATGTATCAATCAAATAAACTTTCTTTGAAGTACTTAAATAATTATAGCATTAAGGATGTAACATAGGAAAGTTAATTAGGATCACAGTAAACCTTAAATTTACAATTAAAATACATTTTTATTTTAGCTCAAATAAAATTTTTTGCAGGAATGTATGTGATAATTTTTATTATTTTTACTATTTACAATATTACATCAAAATAAAAAAATACATTCCCCTGACTTACAGATTAATTTGAATATTCTAAGAGAAGAACAAAATGAGCTATTAAAATGCTAAGTCAACGAAAATTAAGGGTATGAAAATAAGATGACTCTGTTGGCCAGATGACGAAGAAAATCAAGTAAAGATTTGGAACATTTTCTAAAGCTGCTTGAAATAATTTAAATCCTAAAATATTTTCTTCTTCAATCAACTATTTGATCACCGTCACTACACTCACTAGAATCATTAGGGAGATTGAACCCAAAGCATCTCTTTGCCAAAGTGAAGTGATAACATCTATCATAGTGTACAGATAAAACACTTAGGGCAATCTGGTTAAAAACATTTTATTAGTATACTTTATATCTTGCAGTATGCTCCGTTCTATGGTAAATCTATTAAGATTAAATTTATATCAATATAAAAAATGCCTCTGACATTTAATACAGGTCACAAATGCAGATGGCAAATTTTTTGTGAATTATTGTTCTAGAAAATCTTCCAAACTGCTTAAAAAACAACAACAACAACAACAACAAACTCCTATTTGTCTGGAGCTTAGAAAAATTGGTTAACAAACACATGAAACTGAATCTACTGTTAGCTTCATCTCAAACTCATTGCAACTTGGGAGAAATTATCAAATCATATCTTCCAAGACTTGTTTTTGAGAACCCATAATTACAAATACTCCACAATAATTGATCAAAATGGGATTTTTATAGAAGTAAAATTCCAAGTGTTGATAATTTTATTGGATTAGTGAATCTCAACAATGAATTAATACTATTACCAAATGCAACCTTAAAATGAATAAATAACATGAGAGTCTCCACAACTAGAGAACTGGCAATCCTAATTTACTTTGCTATGGGGAAACCATATTTAGAATAGTATACTTTGTTCTTAGGACCATCTTTTGAGAAGGAAATTCTAGCTAGAGCTAGAAATGGGCTACTGGGATGATGAGATTGTTAACTATGATACACTAGAATAAGATGAGGATTTATGGCTGATAGGCTGAAAGGATTCTATTACCATGATTTGAAAGGTTGCCACATGGAAAGCTTTTACTTATTTACTTAGTGTTAAAGGGCAAATTTAGGATCAAGATGTAGAAACTGCAGAAAAATTAAAGCAAACAAACAAAAAAAAACATATTTAAGCATCAGATAAGGAAAAAAGAGAACTTCATATTTATTAGCAAATGCCTATATCTATATCTATATCTATATCTATATCTATCTATCTATCTATCTATCTATATATATATATATATATACAGAAACATATATACATATATATATATTTAGGTTTGGGTGTGTATATGTTTATTTATAGACACACAAATATGTGTATAATATTGAATGAATTTTTAAATGAATAGGTTACTCATTTTTATTACATGTAGCATTTTTCTACAATATACAATCATGCTGCTCAGTTTATGGACTATTTTTCTATTTGGGCTTAAATCTTTTTGTTTCCTCCTCTCTCAACTATGCACCTTCACATATTTCTCAATGGAAGCTAGTGAATCCATGAGATATCAATAAACAATAAAATAATGCTAAAATAATGAAAGAAAATAGAGAAAAATATGAAATATCTCATCAGAAAAACAGTTAAACTGAAAAATATTTTAAGGATATGGATCAGGTTACCTGAAAAATCATAATCAGAACAGCCCAGATCTCACATTTGTAGATTATTACTAAGAAATTATTAAGGAAAAATTCCCTAATTTTCTAGAACTATAGGGTAAAAAAGAAATTGAAAGAAGTCACCAACTACCTCCTGAAAGAGATCCCAAAATGAAAACTCCTGGGAATATTATAACCAAATTTCAGAGGTTCAAGATGAAAATCTAAAAAGAAAAGAAAGCTAAAAATAAAATAATAAAATTTAAAATTTAAAAGACAACAGCTAGAAATTTTTCTTTTAAATATAGGGGAGAGAGAGACACAGAGAGAGAGAGAGACAGAGAGAGACAGAGAAAGGAAGGAAGGGAGAGGGAGAGAGAGAATCAACTTATTAATGAAAGTTTTTCTTTTGTTTTATTGTTTTTTTTTTATATTTCAACAGAACTTGAAGAGAAAGGGAAAATAAATTAAAATTGTTTCCTTCTAATTGTGTTCACTATTACATTTTATTTTATTTTGTCTCTAATCCTTTTCCATTCATTCTCACTCTCATCCAGAATTCTACCACAACCCTTCATTTTTTTCAATTAAAATGTAGGAAAAAAACTGTGTAGACAATAAAGTGGAAGAGAAAAAGAAAAGAAACACTTGCAGTTCTCCACTTAGGAGTAAAGAATTAAATACTAAAAGACACACAAGTACAAGTGAGTTAAACAATATATTTTTTTTAATTGGAAGGTGCAACTTTTTAATGATCTTTTCCCTTGATATAGAGTTTCCCCAAATGCTAGAAGAATAGAAGTGGAATGTTTATTATAACCAATGTTTAACCACAAAGATCTCACTTTTTTTTTAACTTTCTTTGTATTTAGGATTTTAAAAATAGCAATAAAACACACATAATATAAATAGCCCTAATATAACATAAAATAACCATTGTAAGCTGTTTTTTGTAATTAACTTAATAAGATTATAGTACACAGTGATTTCCTGTGGGGGGAAAAGTAAGTTCTTTTAGCATTCTTTTTGAAAGAACTAAAGCTAGAGACTAGGAATTTGTGTATCTTTGAGTTTTGATTTTAATTTTCTTAACAGCCTGAATAAATTCCCTATGGGTTTTAATACAAGGTACTACAGAGCACCTTCTATGCTCTCTAGAGACGGAAAATATATAGTAGTTAATATGATTCATCAAGCGAATACAAAATCATAATGCTGAAAAACTGATAACAGAATAATAACATGTCAAACATGTCAAAAAAAGTATATCATTTTTGTACAACATTATACATGACGAGCAAGAGTAGAATTTTTGAAAACTAAACAGGACTATACAGTTGTAACAATATGTTGATCTTCAAAAATTGGTTATAAAATTTTTGAACAATTTTGTATGTTCCCAGAATTCTTCCAAAGTTACTGACATATAATGTTGACATAATTCCTCAAAATGAACTCTGAAGTGACACAATCCACAAAAAGTGACACAATCCACAAAAAAAAAAAAAAAAAAAAAAAAAAAAAAAAAAAAAAGATTGGATGAAATAATTTTCAGTATATGATAACTTAGAACTTCTCCAGGAAAGATTTGCCTTTCTGGGGTGAGAATGGACCAAAGTCCAATATAGGCCTCACTTAGGAGGCCAGAAAACCCTTGGGGGGGTTTACAAAATATGTGGTGGCTTCTGAAGTTCTCAGCCCACAGAAGATAAAAGGGTCCCACAAGTGGTCAGAAAGAGACTGCAGAGCAGGACTTTGTTGCATTGCCTATACACAATTTTGAAACATAGTTCCAGTGTAAGGAAGAGCATTACTAGCAGCGCTGATCTTTGTCTGGGTTGTAGAGTGGAAAGAAATACTTATGGACACTTGCAGACATATCCTTCCTTCGATGGTATCATATTAGAAGAACTGAGAGCTTGAAGACCTCCAAAGATAGCTCTGAAATCAGTAAGATACACAAAAAAAAACCCTCCTGAAACTTAAGATAATGTCATCTCCAACCCAGGAACACTGTTCAACTTTAACATAAAGTTAAAAGCAAAGAAATAAGTTAAAAAAGATAAGGAAGGAAACTATATCCTGCTGAAAGGTAGCATAAATAATGAAGCCATATCAATACTAAACATATATGCACCAAGTGGTATAGCATCTAACTTTCTAAAGGAAAAGTTAAGAGAACTGCAAGAAGAAATAGACAGTAAAACTATAATAGTGGGAGATCTCAACCTTGCACTCTCAGATTTAGACAAATCAAACCACAAAACAAACAAGAAAGAAATTAAAAAAGTAAATAGAACATTAGAAAAACTAGGTATGATAGACCTTTGGAGAAAACTGAATGGCAATAGGAAGGAATATACTTTCTTCTCAGCAGTTCATGGATCCTATACAAAAATTGACCATAAATTAGGACATAAAGATCTCAAAATTAAATGTAGGAAGGCAGAAATAATAAATGCCTTCTTCTCAGATCACAATGCAATAAAAGCTACATTCAGTAAAAAGTTAGGGGTAAATAGACCAAAAAGTAATTGGAAACTGAATAATCTCATCTTAAAGAATGACTGGGTGAAAGAGCAAATTGTAGAAACAATTAACAATTTCACCCAAGATAATGATAATGATGAGACATCATATCAAAATCTTTGGGATGCAGCTAAAGCAGTAATAAGGGGAAATTTTATATCTTTAGAGGCTTATTTGAAGAAAATTGAGAAAGAGAAGATTAACGAATTGGGCTTACAACTTAAAAGGCTAGAAAAAGACCAAATTATAAACCCCCAACCAAAAATTAAACTCGAAATACAAAAATTAAAAGGAGAAATCAATAAAATTGAAAGTAAAAAAACTATTGAATTAATAAATAAAACCAAGAGTTGGTTTTATGAAAAAGCCAATAAAATAGATAAACGTTTGGTAAATTTGATCAAAAAGAAGAAAGAGGAAAATCAAATTGATAGTCTTACAAATGAAAAGGGGGATCTTTCCACCAATGAAGAGGAAATTAGAGAAATAATAAGGAGTTACTTTGCCCAACTTTATGCCAATAAATTTGATAACTTAAGTGAAATGGATGACTTTCTCCAAAAATATAGGCTCCCTAGATTAACAGAGGAGGAGATAAATTGCTTAAATAGTCCCATTTCAGAAAAAGAAATAGAACAAGCTATTAATCAACTCCCCAGGAAAAAATCCCCAGGGCCAGATGGATTCACATGTGAATTCTACCAAACATTTAAAGAACAATTAGCCCCAATGTTATATAAATTATTTGAAAAAATAGGGGATGAAGGAGTCCTACCAAACTCCTTTTATGACACAGACATGGTACTGATACCTAAACCTGGTAGATCGAAAACTGAGAAAGAAAATTATAGACCAATCTCCTTAATGAATATTGATGCTAAAATCTTAAATAAGATATTAGCAAAAAGACTTCAGAAAATCATCTCCAAGATAATACACTATGATCAAGTAGGATTTATTCCAGGAATGCAGGGCTGGTTTAATATTAGGAAAACTATTAATATAATTGACCATATTAATAATCAAATTAATAAGAACCATATGATCATCTCAATAGATGCAGAAAAAGCATTTGACAAAATCCAACATCCATTCCTACTAAAAACTCTTAAGAGTATAGGAATAAATGGATTATTCCTTAGAATAATCAGGAGTATATATTTAAGACCGTCAGTAAGCATAATATGCAATAGAAATAAACTGCAACCTTTCCCAGTAAGATCAGGAGTGAAACAAGGTTGCCCACTATCACCATTACTATTCAATATAGTACTAGAAACGCTAGCCTCGGCAATAAGAGCCGAGAAAGAGATTCAAGGAATTAGAGTAGGAAATGAGGAAATTAAACTATCACTTTTTGCAGATGACATGATGGTATACTTAGAGAACCCCAAAGACTCTGCTAAAAAGCTACTAGAATTAATTCAAAATTTCAGCAAAGTGGCAGGATACAAAATAAATCCACATAAATCCTCGGCATTTTTATATATCACTAACAAAATGCAACAGCAAGAGATACAAAGAGAAATTCCATTCCAAACAAATGTTGAGAGTATAAAATATTTGGGAATTCATCTACCAAAGAAAAGTCAGGAATTATATGAGAAAAATTACAAAACACTTGCCACAAAAATAAAATCAGATTTAAATAATTGGAAAGACATTCAGTGCTCTTGGATAGGCCGAGCGAATATAATAAAGATGACAATACTCCCCAAACTAATCTATTTATTTAGTGCTATACCAATCAGACTCCCAAGAAACTATTTTAATGACCTAGAAAAAATAACAACAAAATTCATTTGGAAGAATAAAAGGTCAAGAATTGCAAGGGAACTAATGAAAAAAAACTCAGAGGAAGGTGGTCTAAGTGTACCTGATCTAAAGCTATATTATATAGCAGCAGTCACCAAAACCATTTGGTATTGGCTACGAAATAGACCGGTAGATCAGTGGAACAGATTAGATACAAAGGACAAAAAAGGGTACATCTATAGCAATCTAATCTTTGACAAACCCAAAGATTCCAACATTAGGGATAAAAATTCATTATTCGGAAAAAACTGTTGGGAAAACTGGAAATTAGTATGGCAGAAATTAGATATGGATCCACACTTAACACCATATACCAAGATAAGATCAAAATGGGTCCATGATTTAGGCATAAAGAGGGAGATAATAAATAGATTAGAGGAACAGAGGATAATCTACCTCTCAGACTTGTGGAGGAGGAAGGAATTTATGACCAGAGGAGAACTAGAGATCATTATTGATCACAAAATAGAAGATTTTGATTACATCAAACTAAAAAGTTTCTGTACAAATAATACTAATGCAAACAAGATTAGAAGGGAAGTAACAAATTGGGAAAATATTTTTAAAAACAAAGGTTCTGACAAAGGTCTCATTTCCAAAATATATAGAGAACTGACCATAATTTATAAGAAACCGAACCATTCTCCAATTGATAAATGGTCAAAGGATATGAACAGACAATTCTCAGAGGAAGAAATTGAAACTATATCCACTCACATGAAAGAGTGTTCCAAATCACTACTGATCAGAGAAATGCAAATTAAGACCACTCTGAGATACCACTACACACCTGTCAGATTGGCTAAGATGACAGGAACAAATAATGACAAATGTTGGAGGGGATGTGGGGAAATTGGGACACTAATACATTGCTGGTGGAGTTGTGAAAGAATCCAGCCATTCTGGAGAGCAATCTGGAATTATGCCCAAAAAATTATCAAACTGTGCATACCCTTTGACCCAGCAGCGCTACTACTGGGATTATATCCCAAAGAAATACTAAAGAGCGGAAAGAGACATATATGTGCCAAAATGTTTGTGGCAGCTCTTTTTGTTGTAGCTAGAAACTGGAAGATGAATGGATGTCCATCGGTTGGAGAATGGTTGGGTAAATTGTGGTATATGAAGGTTATGGAATATTATTGCTCGGTAAGAAATGACCAGCAGGAGGAATATAGAGAGGCCTGGAGAGACTTAAATCAACTGATGCTGAGTGAAATGAGCAGAACCAGAAGATCACTGTACACTTCAACAACAATACTGTATGGGGATGTATTCTGATGGAAGTGGAAATCTTCAACATAAAGAAGATCCAACTCACTTCCAGTTGATCAATGATGGACAGGGGTAGCTGCACCCAGAGAAGAAACACTGGGAGGGGAATGAAAATTGTTAGCACTAATATCTGTCTGCCCAGGTTGCATGTACCTTCGGATTCTAATGTTTATTGTGCAACAAGAAAATGATATTCGCACACATGTATTGTACCTAGACTATATTGTAACACATGTAAAATGTATGGTATTGCCTGTCGTCGGGGGGAGGGAATAGAGGGAGGGGGGGTAATTTGGAAAAATGAATACAAGGGATAATATTATAAAATATATATATATATATAATAAAAAAAAATAAAAAATAATAAAAAAAAATTACTGGGAAGGACAGATAGACTCTAATAATTGAAAAAAAAAAAAAAAAAAAAGCAAAGAAATAAGCTGGGAAGTGAGTAAACAACAATAACAACAGAAAATGAAGAGCAACCATCTAAAGTTACTTTGAGGGCAGGGAAGATGAAAACAAAAATTCAGAAGAAAATTAAATCAAAGCAGCTATATACACAGCGTCAACAAAATACACAAATTGTCTCAGGCCCTAGAAGAATCAATATATATATATATATATATATATATATATATATATATATATATATATATATATATATATATATATATATATATATATATATATATATATATATATATGTATATATATATATATATATGTATATATATATACATTTATATATACATATATATACATATTTATATATATACATATATATACATATTTATATATATACATATATATATATATACTGATATACTGATAAAAGATATACTGATATAAACTATGAGAGCCAAAGGGAAATTGAGAAAAGAAATGAGAATGTTGCAAGAAAATCATGAAAAACAGTCAACAGTGTGGTAAAAGAGGCACAAAACATATTGAAGAATATAACACCTTTAAAAAATATTGGGCCAAATGGCCAAAAAAAAAAAAAAAAAAAAAAAAACACCAAAGAGTTGAAGTTTTTAAAGTTCAGAATTGGCCAAATACAGAAGATACAAAAATTCACTAGAGGAAGAGGAAGAAGAGGAAAAAACTTTTTAAACCTAGTATTTTATATTTTTTATAGTTATTTGCTAATTGAAACATTTTGCAACTTTTGCAAAGTTACAAGATATAAACTAAGCCCACATAGATTATCAGCATTTTTATATGTTACCAACAAATTTCAGGAGCAAGAAAAAGAAAGAGAAATTTCATTTATATTAATTTCCATATCAAAAATTGTAGTATCATCAGAGCAATCATTACTAGCTAATAATTAGAATGGTTGATCAGTGAAACAAAGTACACAATAAACAATAGAAAATGACCATAGCAATATAGTATTTCATAAACCCCAAAGACACAAGTTTTGGAAACAAGAACTCATTATTTAATAAAAAAAAAAAGTCATAAAACGCAGTAATTAGTTTCATCTTACATTACATAGATGTAAGTTCATGTCAAATTAGGTCAAAATTGTTATGTGATTCAGACATAAAGGGTGATACCATAGGCAAAGTAAGGGAACCTATTACAACTTATCTGCCAAATCTATAGATAATAAATGAATATATAATGAAATAAGTGATAGAGAGCATTACCAGATATGAAATGCACAATTTTGATCATATGAAATTCTAAAAGTTTTTGCACAAACAAAACCAATGGATCCAAGATAAGAAGAAAAGCAGATAATGGGGATAATCTTCATAGCAAATGCCTCTAATAAAGGCATTGCCAAATGTATAGACAAATTAATAAAAATCATAAAAACATAAAACCTTCCCTACTTGGTTAAAAGTTATGAACAGGCAGCTTTCAGATAAAGAAATATAAGCTGTCTATATTAAAATAAAAATCATCTAAATCAATATTGATGAAAGGAATGCAAATTAAAACAACTAAAGGTGTCATATTAGCTAATATGACAGGAAAAAGAAAATGAGAAATGTTGGAAGGGATATGATAAAATTGGAACAATACAGCACAGTTGGTAGAGTTATGAATTGATTCAACCATTGTGTTGAATATTTTGAAACTGTATCCAAAGGATATAAACCAATGCATACACTCGGCAATATAATAACTAAGCCTGTAAAACCTCCCCACCTCACCCCCACAAAAAAAGAGCTTTAAAAAAGAAAAAAAGGTTATATCCTTTTTTTCTTTTTTAAAGAAATATATATATATATATATATATATATATATATATATATATTTGTGTATGCACACACACACACACACACACACACACACACACACACACACACACACACACATATATATATATATATAGTAACCTTTTTTCATGATGGAAACAAAATGGAAAGTTAGGGCACACTCATTAATTGGGGTATAGTTAAACAAATTCTGATACGTAATTGCGTAATTAGTAATAATGAGAAGGATGCTTTCAGAAAAACCTGAAAACCAGAAGAAAAGAAAAAGATGTATAGGAATTGATGCAAAATAAAGTGAGCAAAAATGGAATATTGTACTTGACAATTACAATATGGCATAATTATCAGTTGTGAATGATTTATCTATCGTCAGCAATATAGTGATCAGAGACAATTCCAAAGGGCTGAGGAAAATAAATGTCATTCATGTTCAGAGAAATAATTCATGGAATTTAACTGTAGATTAAAGCATACTGATTTTTTTTGTTTGTGCTTTATTTCACAGCATGACTAATATGGATTTTGTATGACTATAGGTCTATAATCTTTATCAAATTGCTTATTTTTCTCATTGCAGTAGGAGAGAATGCTGAAAAGAAGAAAATTTGGAACACAAAACTAAAAATTTTAAGGTTTAAATAAAATTGTAAAAATAAAAATAATTTCTAAGAATCTAAAAATATCATCAAGTAACTTCTGAGTAACAATAATAATTTACATTTTTATTTTTCAGGAAACACTGTATTAGCTTTAGCATTGTATTTCCCTAAATTTCTGGAAATGAAATATTTTAACTTCCCGAATCCCTACCCTCAAAATATAACATTGATGAGAATTGATCAGTAAGAGAATATCAAGCTAATTATCAAAATTTGAGGTCAATAGGACAGAACTTTAGAATAGTAAAAATATTGAGACATAAGAAATGCAAATTAAGACAGTTCTGAGATATCATTATACACCTGTCAAATTGGCTAAGATGACAGGAACAAATAATGATGAATGTTGGAGGGGATGTGGGAAAATTGGGACACTGGTGTATTGTTGGTGGAGTTGTGAAAGAATCCAACCATTCTGGAGAGCAATCTGGAATTATGCCCCAAAAGTTATCAAAATGTGCATACCCTTTGACCCAGCAGTGCTACTACTGGGCTTATATCCCAAGGAAATACCCTAAAGAAGGGAAAGGGACCTGTATATGCCAAAATGTTTGTGGCAGCCCTTTTTGTAGTGGCTAGAAACTGGAAAACGAATGGATGTCCATCAATTGGAGAATGTTTGGGTAAATTATGGTATATGAATGTTATGGAATATTATTGTTCTGTAAGAAATGACCAACAGGAGGAATACAGAGAGGCTTGGAGAGACTTACATCAACTGATGCTGAGTGAAACGAGCAGAACTAGGAGATCATTATACACTTCAACAATGATTCTGTATGAGGATGTATTCAGATGGAAGTGGATATCTTCAACATAGAGAAGAGCTAATCCAATTCCAATTGATCAATGATGGACAGAATCAGCTACATCCAGAAAAGGAACATTGGGAAATGAGTGCAAACTGTGAGCATTTTTTTGTTTGTTTCTTTTTTTGTTTTTCTTCCCAGATTATTTTTACCTTCTGAATACAATTCTTCCTTTGCAACAACAACAAAATTCGGTTCTGCACATATATATTGTACGTAGGATATACTATAAGATATTTAATATGTATGGGAATGCCTGCCATCTAGGGGAAGGGGTGGAGGGAAGGAGGGGAAAAATTCGGAACAGAAGAGAGTTTAAGGGATAATGTTGTAAAAAAAATTACCTATGCATATGTACTGTCAAAAATGTTATAATTATTAAAATTTTAAAAAAGAAAAATAAGAAAGCAAAGAATGTGAAATGAAATTAAAGAAAGAATTCACCAAAAAAATATATTGAGACATAGCTTTGAAGAAGTAAGGAAAAGAGCTTGTAAACTATAGTCACACACATATACACACATTTGCACATATACACACACACCAGTAAAATTCTTCTTTTTCTTTTTTTTCTGTTTTAAATCTGGCACCTTACTAAGTGGTGAGTATGGAAACTGCCATTGGACTAACATGCATTTCTATTCCAGTCACAAACAAAAGTACTCAATATGAACTCTTTTAAAGGAGAGTCAAAAATAATTTCATTGACTGGGATCAAGAAAAAAAGCTAACATGAGTCAACTGCCATTGCCAGGAATAGATAAATCAGTATTTTCTTGTACACACAAATGCTACAAAAACTGAAAGATCCTTCAGTATTCTAGATGTGTTCTGATCTCAATTAGCTTGTATATTCTTTCCAGCTATGTCCATCACAGTGTATCCATGGCTGCCTTTGCTGGGGTAATCTAATCCATGCCTTTCCATAAATCCAACTGAAGTATCTGTTCAACTAGTGGGGGGCATTCTTCCTAAGCTCTTAAGAGTACTGGAACGAAAACAGTATATGCTTTTTCCATCACTTATTCCTTCTTCACACAATGTGTAAAAAGTCACACATTAATAACATTCAGTACAATCCAACAAACAGTCATTATATCATTTCCTTGTCTATGATACTACAGCCTGATGATATCTATTGTGCACCCAATACTATTTAGATGATCCAAAACTTCAATTTGTTAGCCATTTCTGAAGTTCCATAACTTAGAATAGATTATAAGAAATTATAAGAAAAAGATAAAAAATATTGTTGTTAATAAGATAAACATATCTGTGTGTACATGAAGTTTTATATGCATATATACACAAATATATATGTATATAGACATACACACATACATACATATACATGTTCATTTAACAAAATATCTGAAAGAGAATGGTGTTGAAATTGGTGATATATAAATCATTGATTCTATTATCCTATAGTCAAAGTATAAACAAAAGTTATTCTTCACTTATTTTATCTGTGTGAATCTAATAATTGAATCTAAATATTTGGAGTGATTGTGGACCTCATATAAGAAGCTCTGAAGTGTTGTGGAACTTAATTTAATTTAGTACAATATCTTTTGCATATTGGAGTATCTGGACAAAATCATCTTTATATAGAAAATCCTTATTCAACTTGTATTTTCTTTATAATTCTCCATGAAAGTAGCAAGTATGTTTGCCAAGCAGTCATTCTCTTTTATGACATATTTGATATTTTCAATTAACAAATTCCTAATAGAGTAGTTTTATTGATTTTTTTTAAATTTTAACATCCATATGGAAGATTGTTTTTTTAAAGAAAACTTTAAAATGACATTTTCCCTGGTGACATCAACTACCTTTTAAAATAGTTGACAAAAATAAGGATAATGAATTCATTCTTATTGTTATTCTTTGCAACTTCCATAAAAGATACAATGCTAAATTTCTATACAATATGATTTTGGAAATCCTTCCTGTTACCGTCTAATATTGTCTTCAAAGAAATTCTCACTTAAATGATTGTTTTCACCAAATTTCTTGATAAGATAACCATTCTTGAAGTAGGTAATATTTTCTTTTTGGTTATTGATATATTTTGCTTGCCTTTTTAAGGGTAATTATAATAATTGTTCCCCTCTCCCACCCATGAATTCAGAATTTTCTCTTTTTTTCAAATCAATATCTGAGAATTAATTCTATAACATCCTTAAAATTGCTTTACTTCATATATGGACCTTTGCTCTATAATCTGGTTTAATCAAATTGATTTCTTATTTTTGTTTTCCAGAGTGCCAAAGAGAAACATATTTTGAGATTGAAGTATCAGAGACTAAAAGTGTGACAATTTTTGCCTTGATGAAAAATCTGGAATACATTTTTTATAGATTGCCTCTCCCGTTTTTCCTGTTCATTTCTTAGAATTATAAAAAGCATTATCCCTCACACATGCAACAAAAGAAAAGGCAAAACATATATCCGCTTTATGATACAGAGTTAAGGACTCTCTCCAGTTTTTTTTTTTCTTTCCTGGTAGAATGAAAAAAATGCTAGAAAATAATTAGCATAGACTTTTCTACTGCAAAATTAGGTGCAGTTATAACAGTTCATATACCATAGGGTCAATGAAAATGAAGTTTCTATAAAGTCTGTAAGGAACTAAATCTATCCCTGAGAATAATTGTGAGCCTGAATCTCAAGGTGCAATAAAGTGAAATATAAAATATTTGAATGAATAGGGAGAAGACTCTCTTCTAGTATTAGAAAAGTTCCTTTCACTTGAAAGAAAGCAACAACCTGAATACTAAAGTGAAAATATTGATTTGACCCATTTTCATAGTTTTAATTGATATGAATGAGTGATGAAATTTTCTTGAGTTGAACAATGTTAAGTGTTGAATTATTATCTTTTAAAAATAGAAGAATCCATTTTACAGTTATTAATAATTTCATCATATATCATATATGTAGTTTAATTTTTGTTTTATATTCTGTTTCTATCAAAATAACTGACTATAATTCTTTAGTCACTGAATTCTTTATTTAGCCATGGAAGGAACAGTTATTAAAAAAAAAAAAAAAAAGGCTCTAAAATATCTTGACCTTTCATACACACACACACACACACACACACACACACACACACATATATTTATATATATGTATAATATATATAATATATATATATATATTATCAATATATATAATATATATATATATATTTATGTATGTATATAGTATATGTGGGTCAAAAAAATCCTGGGCATAGTTTCATAAAACCTTTTCCTACTGTGACTTTAAAAAACAAATTCTCATATGGGTAAAAGATCAAATACTTTCTTCTGGAACTAATATTATAGTTATATAACAGATTTTGTGAATAAATAACACTGAACTTTGATTTAGAAGAATAATTTTAATGATGATGGGATTCCACTGAGCCAATATATATATATTTTTTATTTTTGATGTTTTTTTTTTTTTTTACATAGAATTTATTTGATCCACAATCATTCACAACTATCTGGAACATATTCATCCTTTTTGACTCAAATGTTATCAGAGGTATCACATTTCCTGGTACAGATTTTATTGTATTTTTTTCAAGTTACTTAAGGAACATATGTATCTATATATTAGATTTTGTGAAATTGAACTTAAAATTGCGGTATAATTTGTAACATAATTATCTAGTTTTTATTAGGTATACTTGTGGGATCATAGGTTCCAGGACTAAAGGGAAAGCTACTTATAGCTTAGTCTATTTTACAGATAAGAAAACTGAAGGAGAAGTAAGTTAAATGACATGGCTAAAGTCATAGAGAATATGTAAGAAAAGACAGTTGTTATTCAACCAGGTTCTCTTACTTTAGAGGATTCTTTCAAAAATATAATATTCTAAAATTGTTATACAAATCATTAAAATACTATGTGCTAAGCTTTTTGTATCTTAATTTTTTTTCTTTACATAATTCTACTTTAATACTCCTTTTTACAAATAATGAAATTAAGATGCATATATATATATATTTCTGTCTCAAGTGCCGAAGTTCAAATTTGAGGAAGACTTTCATTCAATATAAAAAAGTGAAAAAAAAAGTCTATCCATTTTTAGTTTTAGCTACAGTAGTGTTCAATATCTGTACTAAGATAGCAGAATTTTCTTGAATATCTACTCTATCTGGTTTATGTAACATCTATTGAGCCAGTAAATGATGAATTAATAAGTGGAAAGTAGTCACAGCTGATTTGACAATGAAGTATTTAGAACAAAGATTACCTACATCAATGAAATCATGACATTAAATGAGATTTTAAAATCTATATAAATAAGGTATTTTTCTATAAATAACAAAATATGAAATGACAAATACATGGCAAATCAGTTCAACACTTAAAATGTTACTGGCTATAATTTTGTAGTAATAAAGAATTGGAAAATAAGTAGATGCCCATCCACTGGGGAATGGCTGAACAAGTAATGAAATACTATGGTTCTATTAAAATGATGAACAAGGTGATTTTAGAAAGATCTTGAAAGATTTACATAAACTGATCCTAAGGGAAGCAAGCAGAATCAGGAATACATTGTACTCAGGAGCAGCAAGAATGTGTGATGAAAAATATGAATCTCTCCCATGCTTTTTCCTTTTTTGCTCTGGTAATAAAAAAAAAAAGGAAAAAAATAATTGGAAAAAATTCAATTGACTTTTATACTTCAGAAAATGAAACTTCTAAAAAAAAAAAAAAAAAGCAAGCTTGTAGTTCCAGGGATGGAGCTAAGATGGCAGAGGAAAACATGGAAGTTGCTTAAGCTTTCCCAGTTTTCCTAGAAAAACACATGAAGTCAAGCCTCTGGAAAGGGATATCTGTAATGCTTGAGAATTATATCAGTGAATGGGGCAGAGAGAGAAGGGCATTACATGGACTAAGGGTGTAACTGTGAATGCTCTTTGATGTGATAATATCAAAGAAAAAGATACTAAGAGATGGAAAAATAGTAAAGGGAAGACACAATGGAATAAACTAGATCACATAAAGTAGTGAAAAGACCTATTACAATGGATATAAAGAAAGAAATCTGATGGAATGAAAGCACTCTCCTGTTCAAGATAAAATGAAAAAAAACTTCAATAAAGCACAGTCTGAATGGAGCAAAAACAATATTCAGCCCAGCTCAGACAGAGTCTGGAAAAGTCAGTGAGAGGGTCTTAATTGCACCAAATCAGCAACTAAGACTCTCAGTTCTTTCTCAGTAGAAGAGCAGATCAGTGCAGCAGCTTCCAGTCCCACTCAGAAGGCAAACTCAGGGAAACCAATCTATTTCTTGAAAACAGCAATAAAGAGTCACCAGAGGCCTCTTTGCTCAAAGTCAATGTTTGGAGCTGCACGGGAAGCTTGGGACTGTGTTCCATTTGTCCCAGGAGCAGAACTCAACTATAAAAGTAAAAAGCAAAAAACAAAAACAAAAAAAAAAAATAAAACAACAGCAACAACAACAACAACAACAACAACAAAAAAAAAAAAACTAGTAAATACCAAAAGAAAAAAAAGTGAGCAAGAAACAGAAAGGAACTTTGACCATAAATGACTACTATAGTGACAAGGAAGACCAAAACACCAACTCAGATGATGATAAAATGTCCACAGAGGAAATCTCAAAGAGCCCAAAAAGTCTTCTTGGAAATACCCATAAAAGAATTTAAAAGGCAAATAAGAAAGGTAGGAGAAAAATGAAAAAAAAAAAAAAAAAAAAAAAAAAAAAAAAAGAGAGGTATGCAAGAGAAAGTCAACAGCTTAGAAAAGGAAGGGGGAAATTTAGCTGAACAAACTACTTAAAAATGCAATTGGCCAAAGGCAAAAAAAATAAAAAATAAAAAAAAATAAGTGACTGAAGAAAACACCGCCTTCAAAAGTAGAATTAACCAAATGAAAAAAGGGATGCAAACTGAGGAAAATCACATATTAAAAACTAAAACAGGGCAAATGGAAGCTAATCACATTTGGGATAGCAAGAATTGGTCAAATAAATTAAAAAGAATGTAAAACATTTTCATTGGAAAAAACAGTCAACCTGGAAAATAGATCCAGAAGAGACAATTTAAAAATTATTGACCTACCTAAAAGTCATGACCAAAATAGAGTCTGGATAGCATGCTATAAGAGATCATTAAGGAAAACTGTCCCCGTATTATAGAAACAGAGGAAGAAATACCCTTTGAAAGAATCCATTGAACACCTTTGGAAAGATATCACACAGGGAAATCCCTAAGGAAGATTATTTGCAAAACTCCAGAATTACAGTCTCAAGGAAAAAAATATTGCAAGCTGCTAGACAAAAACAATTCAAATATCAAGAAGCATCAGTCAGGATTACTCATGATCTGGTATATTCTACAATAAAGGATCAGAGGTCCTGTAATACACATTCTAGAAGGCAAAAGACCTAGAATTACAACCAAGAATTAACTACCCATCTAGACTCGACATCACCTTTCAGAAGGGGTGATGGAACTTCGATGAAGTAAAATAATTTCAATCATTTCTACTGAATAAATCAGAACTAAACAGAAATCCATAAACATAGGACTGAAGAGAATCACAGAAAGGTAAACTGGGGAAAAAACTATTTATATCCTTAGATGGGAAAAGGATATCTATAATACTTGAGAAGTATATCAGTCAATGGGGCAGAGAGAGAAGGGCATTACATGGACTAAGTGTGTAACTGTGAATGCCCTCTGATGTGGTAATATCAAAGAAAAAGACATTAAAAGATGGAAAAAAGAGTAATGGGGAGACATAATGGAATAAATTAGATCACATAAAGTGGTGAAAAGACCTATTACAATGGAAGTAAAGAAGGTAAAAAAGGAAGGGAAATGAACATAGTTTGAAATTTGATCTTATCAATTTTGTCTCTAAAAAGGAAAATCAAATCATAGAAACAATGCATAATTACATTCAAGAGAATGAAAATAATGGGGCAACATACCAAAACCTGTGGAATGCAACCAAAGCAGTTCTTAGGGAAATTTTATAACTCTAAATAGCTACAATAATGAAAGAAAATTAATGAATGCATGCAACTAAAAAGGAAGAAAAAGAACAAATTAAAAACCACTAATTAAATGCCAAATTAGAATTGTAAAATTCAAATGAAGGATTAATAAAATTGAAACTAAGAAAAATATTGAACTAATAAATAAAACTAAGAGTTGGTTTTATGAAAAAAACAGAATTAATAATTTTTGGTTATTTTGAATCGAAGGAAAGAAAAAGAAAACATGAAGCATCAAAAATGAAAAGAGTAAACTGATCACCAATGACAAAAAAATTAAAACAATAATTGTGAGCTATTTTCCCCAACTATATGGCAGCTAGTTGACAATTTAACTGAAATGTATGAATATTTGGAAAACTATAAATTGCCCAGATTACCAGAAGAGAAAATAAAATATTTAAAAAGTCACATTTTAGAAAAAATAAATTGAATAAGCGATTAATGAACTCTCTAAGAAAAATTCCCTAGAACCAGATGGATGCACAAGTGAATTCCACCAAACATTTAAAGAACAATTAATACTAATGCTATGTAAACCATTTGACAAAACAGATAAAGAAGGAGTTCTGACAAATTCTTTCTGAGACAAATATGATATTGATATCTAAACCAGGAAGAGTCAAAATAGAGAAAGAAAATTACAGAACACATTCTCTAATGAGTATGGATGCAAAATTTTAAAATAAAATTCTATCAAAGAGATTACAGGAATTTGCCACCAGGAAATATACTATGACCAAATGGGATCTTTATCAGGAATGCAGGACTGGTTCAATATAAGGAAAATTATTATCGTAACTGACCACATCAATAAGAAAACCAACAGAAATTATATGATAATCTTAACAGATGCATAAAAATTGTTTACAAAATATTTACAAAGTATTCACACCTATTCACATTAAAATACTAGAAAACATAAGGATAAAGAAAGTTTTCCTTAAAATAAGAGGCAGTATCTATCTAAAACCAAGAGCAAGCATTATGTGTAATGGAGAGAAGTGAAAGAAGAATCTCCATTTTCCCCACTATTATTCAACATTGTATGTACTAAAACTGTTGGTTTTTTTTAATGAGAAAAAAAAGAAATTGAAGGAATTAGAATAGGCAATTAGGAAATAAAACTATCACTCTTTCATGATATGATTATATTTTTAAGAGAATCATATCAAATCATTAAAAAATCTGCTGGAAACAACTCACAGCTTTAACAAAATTGCAGGATATAAAATAAATCCACACAAATCATCAATATTTCTATATGCCTATCAGCAAGAGATAGAAAGAAAAAAAAATAAGGTAGACGAAATAAAGAACTTGCAATAGTTATATAAACACAATTACAAAACACTTCTCAAAAAATAAAGTCAGATCTAAACAATTAAAAAAATATCAAATTGTTCATGAGTATGCTGAGCTAATATAATAAAAATGATAATTCTTCTTAAATTGGTCTATCTGCTCAGTGTTATATCAATCAAACTGCCAAAAATTTATTTAATAGAAATAGAAAAAATAATAACAAAATTCATCTGGAAGAATAGAAGGTCAAGAACACCAAGGGAATTGATGAAAACAATTACAAAGGATGGTGGTGGCTTAGCTTTACCAAACCTAACACTGTATTATAAAGCAGCTAATTTGGTCATCAAAACCATTTGGTAATGGCTAAGAAATAGAATGGTGGATCAGTGAAATAAATTAGATACACATAACACAATAATAAAGGTGTGTGGCAATCTAGTATTTGAAAAATCTTCAAATTCCAGCTTCTGGAATAAGAATTCACTATTCAAAAAAGATGCTGGGAAAACTGGAGAATAATATGTCAAAAACTCAGCATAGACCTACATCTCACATGTCATCCCAAAATAGGGTTAAAATGGATATATGATTTGGGCATAAAGGATAATATAATAAACAAATTAGGAGAGCAAAGAATAATTTACCTTTCAGATCTTTGAAGAGGGAAATGTTTTGATCCAAAAAACTAAAGAACATCATGAAAGACAAATTGGACAAATTTGATTACATTAAATTAAAAAGTCTGTGCACAAACAAAACTAACAGAAGCAAAATTAAAAGGGAAGTACAAAGCTGGGGAAAATACTTATAGTGTTTGTGATAAAAACGTCATTTCTAAAATATATAAAGAAATATATCAAATTTTTAAGACTATAAGTCATTTCCCAATTGATAAATGGTCAAATGATATAAACAGACAATTTTCATATAATGAAATTAGAGCCATCATTCGTCATATGAAAAATGCACTAAATCCCTATTGATTAGAGAAATGTAAATTAAAACCACTCTGAAGAACCAACTCACACATCTCAAATTGGCTAAGATGGCAGGAAAATATAATGATAAATTTTGCATACGTGTCAGAAACTGACCACTAATGTGGAGTTGTGAAATGATCCAACCATTCTGGAGAATAATCAGGAACTATGTGCAAATAACTATCAAATTGTGCATACCCTTAGACCCAGCAGTGCCATTACTGAGTTTGTATCCCAAGGAGTCATAATCATGTGCAAAAATATTGTATCAACTCTTTTGTTGTGAAGCAAAGAATTGGAAAATGGGTATATGCCCATCACTTGGGGAATGGCTCAATAAATTGTGATATATGAATATAACATAATATTATTTTACTATTCAAATGATAAACCAACTGATTTTAGAAAGAACTGGAAAGATTTACACATACTGATGCTAAGCAAAAGAAGTAGAATTAGAAATACCTTCTACATAATAAAAGCAAGAATAGGTGATGGTGAAGTAATAAAAACTTGGTTCTGCTCAGTGGTTCAAAGCAATACCAATAGACTTTGGACAGAAAATGCCATCTGCGTCCAGAAAAAGAAGAGATTGGAGATTGAATGTAAATGAACACATGCTATGCTCACTTCTTTTTTTCTGCTGTTATTTCCTCTCCCATATATTTTTTTCCTTTTTCCTTTGATTTTTCTCTCCCAACATGATTCATTAAGCTATGTGTATTAAAGAGAAATGTTTTTTAAAAATGAAACTTCTTTTAATTAGTTGATTTAAGAACATTGATTCTTTGTTTAGACAAAAAATTTCATCTTAATATATATCTCTATTAAAGTTTCATTCAATGTCTCATCAAGATATGTAAGTGATTCCATTGTCTCAAAAGTTATGCCAGCACTGCATAATTATTTATAGAGTCTGTTATTCTATTTAGTTTTTAAATTCAAACTTGATATTAGATGCCAAATAGCTAAGCTGAAGATCAAACTGGATAAGTTCAGAAGGTTAACCACAACATGATTAATATTTTTCACTATAGCAAGCCAAATAAACCATTACTAAGGTAAAGAGGAATTATGATTTTGTCACATGAATGAACTCTAACATTGCTACTGGTCACATATCTTTGAAATAGGAACAGTGAAGTATAATTTATCCTCTTCTCTACATTCTTGATAAGGAAACAAAAGTTTGGTGGTATCATATTCATTATTTTCATCAACTGAAATAAATTATTTCAAATAGATATTATTTTTATACCCTTTGATTTTTCTTTGTGAAAATAATTTGGCCATCATAAATAGTAGTAGAAAGCAAAGCACTACAGATTTCTGAATTGGTTTAAGCATTTCATATGATAATTGTATTGCTAATGAACTCTCTAGAAAGAGTTTGTTCTCTGCTTTATTTAGCTAAAGAGGCTTTATCAAGCTGTATATCTCACATTCTCTCTAAACTCAGCAATAACTTCTACCACAGTTCCAAAGGTTTCCTATTCAAGCTTAACTAGAAAAATCTACATTTATGGATCTGTAAATATACTTCAAATATTAAAGTGTTTTTAGAAATACTGGCATTAGTTAACCTAATACTTTAAAATGACCTTTTGCCAAGATGAATAACTATCTAAAATTTTTTGCATGCCTTATTTGGGACAAAATACAAATTTTATAGCAAACAAATTCATTACAAAGGAATGAATAAGATAGTATTTGGGCCTGGTTAAATTCAGAATGTTGAAAAAAAGGATTGAGATTGGAAAAAAATTTATTATTAAGTGGAGAACACTACAAGCAAACAAGTAGTTGTGACAATGTGTGTCATTAGCTGAAAGCTCTTTTCTTCTAGTACTAATATTGAGGTCCTCAAAAGAAGCATAAACTGCCTTGTTAGATTCAGTAACTTGGCCTTCTCTATTTTACATTCCTTATTTTACTTGTGTAGACTGTCAGAAGTAGACTCAGTTTCACTGACAAGTTTTCAGTGATTGATTATACAAGAAGAGTTGATAGTTTCGGAAGCTTGCATCTTAATTCATCAATCTGGCATTCCTTTCTAATTTATTTACAACACAGTCCTTTTTCTTCCTTGAAGTAATTTTTTGAGAGAATGACAGGGTCTTAAATAACAAAGTGAAGTCTCTGATTGTATTTTATACTCTTTCTGAAATTTCACTTACACTACCTATATTTAGAGACTTTAACATTTTTTTCCAATTCCATAGTGAGAAATTAGTTTTTGAAGGCTTTCTTCAGATTGTCACTAATATCAAAATCTTGTAATATTATTTACCTGACAAGAGATGTAGTTTTCTTCAATAATCTTTTGAGTAATATGATGCCAGTTATTAAATATATCTGTGTATATACATACACATGCATATACAATGCATATACAATGCATATACATACATCCAAAGTATGCCAGTGAGAGGAAAAATGACAAATTCTAATCAAAGAAATAATCATTAATGATGAAAAGGATATGCAAATGCTATTTTTATGTAAAATGATATATAATTTACATCATCATAATATAAAATCTCCTTATTATAATACATAGCTGTAAAATAAATTAATAATTTATACCTATAAAACAAAATGGATAAAAAAAAATCTATATTGTAGAGAATATGATATGTAGTTATTTAAGCATCCTATCAAGATTTTTAAATTTCACAATAAAGACCCAAACATTACATCAATTTTGATCCTTCCAAAGCTTTGGGCTTGGCATTACACGGGTAGTGGGCTCTTAATTAGTGTGATTTCATTGTTTTTCTGTAACTTACAAAAAAAAAAGGAAATGAATAATGAACTGGTCATAAATTTTATTGCGGGAAGAAAGTGAACTGGATAAAATTAGACAAATTAGTTTTAAGAAATCCCCAGTATCTTGATGTTTATAAAAGTCCATTTTTTTACATCATTATTCCACCCACAATGCTATATAGATCCATGTAAATTATGAAAAGCCAAAATTTCAGAGGAATAATTATAAACAACTGAAATGAAAATGAAAATATATGCATTTGCAAGAAAATTTTAATAAATTAACAATTAAAAAATAGATAAGTATGATACAATTGTCCCAAATAGTAAAAATAATGATGACTCTTATGAAAGTTATATGAATTTAAATTTATGCTATTTAAATAATAATTATACCAAATATGAGAATTCATTTCAGTTTCCTATGTCCTGAGATAGGTTCTAGAACAACAGAACTAACAAGTAAATAAAGAGAAACAATATTTTAGTCCAGGAAACTTAGAGGGTCAGCAGGAGGGATTCCTCTAATTTGAGTAAGGGATAATGGTCTTAAGTCCAAGACAGGAAACTCTCCACTGAGCAGGCAGTATGCCCTTCTTAGCAAATCAGCAAAAGAACCTAAGCCCCAGGATGGTAGAATAGGTAAAATGTAAACAGTAGGTATTTTGGCAAAACCAGCAGAGTTTTCAGACTCCAGCTCTGAGAATCAATGTGTGCTCCAGTCAAATAGGCATTGTCCAGAGGCCAGATCATCAAGTGCTTTAGTGTAATACCAAGGAAACATAGAAAAATTCCACCTGGCCTTAGCATATGTCAGACACAACCTACTGTGACACTAACTCAATCAATTAGATTGTCAGACTCTTAAAGCTTCTAGTAGCACCAATCCTGCTTTAACAGAGTTAAAAGTCAAGTAATAAACTAGAAATATGAGCAGGCAATTGAAAAAGTTGCTGACCATTGAAAGTTATTATGCTGATAAGGATATGACAAGGAAAATAATGAAACAGTTATAAGAATTTAAATTTACACTATTTGAAATAATACTTATGCAAATGTGGCAATTAGTTTCTGCCTTTTGTAAATATGCAGTATGAGTTTGAATTATGTAACTACATTATGGGATTCATTATTTATATCTATACTAATATACTAATTGTATAATGAAGAGAGCTAGATATAGATACTCAGAAGATGACATCCAAAGCTTCAAGAAAAATAAGAATTGGGTTCAGGCCATGGAAAACCTCAAAAGGGACTTTGAAAATCAAATAAGAGAGATAGGGGAAATTTTGGGAAAAAAATTGGGACAGCCGCAAAAGGAAAGAAAAAAGCTAATGAGGAGAAGAATCCTTTAAAAAGCAAAATTGGCCAATTGGGAAAGGAGGTACAGTTGCTAGAGGAAAATAATTCATTGAAAATAAAATTGAGCAAATGGAAGCTAATGGCTTTATGAAAAATCAAGATCCAATAAAGCAAAACCAAAAAAAAAATGGAAAAGTAAGAAAAAAATGTGAAATATCTCACTGGAAAAACAACTAACTTGGAAAATAGATCCAGGAGAGATAATTTAAAAATTATTGGTCATGATCAACAAAAGAACCTGAACATCATCTTTCAAGAAAGTATCAAGGAAATTGTCCTGACATTCTAGAATCAGAGGATAAAATGGAAATTGAAAGAATCTACTGATTTCCTCCTGAAAGAGATCCCAAAATAAAAACTTCCAGGAATACTATGACCACATTCAAGAAATCCCATATCAAGGAGAAAATATTGCAAGCATGTATAAAAAAAATATATTGAATTATACTGGAGTCAAACTGATGAGATCCTCATTAATTAGAAATTAGCTGAACAAGTTGTAGTATGTAATGGAATACTATTGTGCAATAAGAAATAATGAACAGGAAGATTTCAAAAAATCTGGAAAGACTACAAACTGATGCAAAGTGAAATGGAGCAGAACAAAAAAAAAAAAAATTGTAGTGTCAGCAACATTTATGATCAACTGAATTTCTCAGTATCACAATGATTCAAGACAATCACAAAGACCTTACCAAGGAAAATGCTATTTCTAACCAGACAAAGAATTGATGCACTCAGAGTGAAGATAAAAACACTTTTATCACTTATTTTATTCTTTCCTGTTCTCCTCTCACTTTTGAATCTATTTCTTCTTTTACAAATGTGACTCATATGGAAATGTGTTTTACATGATAGTTAATGTATAAACCATATCAAACTGCCTACCATCCTCTAAAGAGGGGAAGAGTGGGAGGGAAGGAAAAAAAAATTAGACAACAATGTCTTATAAAAATTAATGCCAAAAATCTTCTTGACATGCAACTGGTGGAAAATTAAATGTTATTTAAAACAAAAACATATTTAACAATTAGTGAATATCTCAAATAAAGGAGAACACATTATATCCAGACACATTTCACTTGCAGATAGCTATTAAGCTATTTTTATTTAAATACAATGTATCTTTTTGCATAATTTCCATCATTTTTTCCAAGTTTTATTCACTGAGGCCAAATTATTTAAGTCGACCCTCTATAATAATTAAAATTTAACTATCTTCAAATTATTTAAAGTACTTCTGATATCTTCTTAAGTCTTCTCTTACACTTGATATATCAACTTCTTATTATCCTTAAGTCTTTCCATATCCTGCTCATCCTATTTTGTATATTCTCTTACTTATCAATAATCTTCCACAAACATGGTACTCTGAACTAAAGATACTTGTGAAAATTGTAGTATGACCAGGACAAAGCATAAGGACAATTATTTCCATATCTCTAGCCACTGTACCACAATAATGGAACCTAAGATTACACAAGCTTTTTTATATGTCCTTCCATACCATAAGAATGAAGGCTCTATTTCTATTTATATTGATGTTGCTATTTGTATACCCTTTTCTTTCAAAATAGTTCATAATCTGACACTCAGTGTTCTTAGTAATCTGGTTGGTACTTGGTATGTCCTTAATACATGTTTATTGATTGACAATAAAGATAGTCTCACTCAAAGAATATACTCATGTGATCCCAGATGGTTTGTCAAAAGACTAAAAATTGTTTGGGACTAGTCATTGGGCCACTTTTTAGACCAAGATATAAATTCAGATGAGAACATCATCAATACTTAGTGTCAGTAGATCTAAGTTATGACAAAAATAAAATGGCAGATAAAAAAGTGTCTAGAAATATGAAATGGTCAGGCAGCATCTGTCTTAGGTTATATAATACACAGTACAAAGTGAAGGATGTGTTATTATTTTTCCCACCTTTGATCAATTCAGTGACATTCTATGCAATTCTGATGACTAATTAGGTTAGGAAAAAGAATGTGAATTAATATATTATTTTAAGAGATGTAGATTTCAGCTAGATGAATGAGTCCAAAGGTGTGAAACACTTACTACATAACAAATTTCATTCATATATGAAATGAACTCCAATGACAAATTTAGATTATTTATAATATAATCTTAATGATTCCCCTAATTAGTCATTGGTATTAAAATGTAAACTATAATGTAACAAAAAGTGAAAATAGGCAACCTGCTTAAAAATCCTTCAAAATAAATGTTATCCTAAATCATGAAAAACTATATTACATGTTTCTCACAAAATGTTATGAATGCAAAATTTGCACATAATGTTGATGGCCAATATATGCGTTTATTACCACTGTTCTAGCAATCAATTTCTGACTATAGTGAAAGTCCATACACTTCAAGATGACCTTAAGAAGTCTTTGTTAATCTGCATATGCTTTCTCATGACCTATAATCCCTGCCTTTTCTGGCCTTCTCCATCCAACAGATACTTTTAAAAATAATAATATTATGTACCAAAGGAGGGCTACTTGCTGTGTTCTGAAAGGAAGAAATAAAAGTTTTTGTTATAACTGAGTTGTTCACAGATATTTTGATTGCTTTCAAATAATAATGTATTTCAAACATTTCAACTATCTTAATGTAAAAATCCCAGAAATATTTCCCCAAACCAAAACAACACTGAGAACATACTTCCAGGTTAGAAGAGGAGAAGGATTAGAATGAGATTTACTTGGCACCTCTTCTTTTTCTTCCGTTAGAGCATTTTCTTTACACTTTCTAAGTTTCTACACTGTTAAATCTCTCACTTCTACTGTTTGTTAATGCAATTTCTAGCAATGTATTTATTACAACAAATATAATTATTACAACAAAATTATAATTGTTCCAAAGCATTCTGTACTTTGTACTTTGCTGTAATGTTATTTGTTGAACCTGGATTTGCTTAGGAAAAACAAACAAACATTTTTTTAAGTTTAATTAATAGTTTTATTCATACTCTATTTGCAATTATGTGATGTAGATAGTAATTTTTTCTTGACAGTAATTAGTTGATTTGAATTGGCAGAGATAAATTTTTGTGAACAGCCCTTTTCATATGGTAAAGTCTTAAAATTTTTGAGTGTTGGTTTGTTTCTATATTGTATCTGCTGTTGCTCTGGGAAAAGCCCCAGTCTAGACTCTACTCCTTCAACCTGAACCCTTTGCAGAATAATATTTCCTAGCTAACAGACTTTAAGAATATGTATGTTCTTATTCCTTCTCTTAGCTCTCCATAGATAGGCTATATAATTCTTAAACAAGCCAAAAAAAGGATAATAAAGAATTTAATACTTATAAAAAAGGGAAACAAATTTTAACCATAATGTTAATTGCTTCCTAACACTGTCAATTAGACTTTAAGCCATTTATAAACAGTGCTTTTGTCCATTTGTTATTCAGTTTCCATGACAGTGGTGTGTTAACGCTTGGGTATAAGAAGCCAATGGAAGAAGGAAACCAATGGAAGAAGAAAACTCCTTTCAGTCCAATTCAAGTCTCCCTTTTTAAGGCAAAAACAATTAAAATTAACTTTGATCATCTCTGGTCTTTTCATCTCATCAGGTTAATCCTCATATTTTGTCCTATGACCTCTACAAGAAGGTTAGCTTCCTCTGAAGCATGTGTTTTTTTTTTTTTTTTTAAGTCTCTTATTTGGCAAAAGACATAGTTAGGTTTTGATATTCAGTATAAAAAGCTGCAAAGTGTGGAGACCATTAAAATCTTCAGGTTCAACCTCAACAAAGTACAAAACAAAATGAAGTTTTTAAAGAAACTTTTCTGTAATTGTATTAATTCTTATAATTCATGCAAAAATCTTAAAAAACAGTTGTTTTAAATTTATTTTAATTTAAATTAAGAGGGAGTTATTTTAATTCTTTTTATAATATATCACAGACTTCTTAAAGTTGGAATACCAGGGAAAAATACAGGAAAATTCCAGTAATGTTGCTATAAAAATTGCTTCATGAGCAAGGCAATAAAAAGACTAGACTATCAATGTTTGGGGGAAAAAAATTTTTTTTTGTTTTGTTTTGCTTTTAACTGGTGAAACTTACTTTTTTTTTTCATTAAATGCTACACCAAAAAACATTATAAGAAATACAGATGAATCTTTAAAATTTGTGCATTTTCAGAATACTTTAAAAAATTAAAATGTTTGGGGAATTATTTAAAACGCAGTTGGTCTGAAAGTCTTATTCCAATGCAAGGAATGATAAACTCTGTTTAATATATTGTTATAATAAGGTAACATATTATATTGATAGAATGACATAATTTATTGGTATAATAAGAAACAATGCATTTAAGAAAAGAAATTTTAATTATTATCTTAAAACAAACAGAATGAAGTAATATTGAGGATTTGAGATGACTTTCCTTATGACATTGATCAAGGTCAAACTATAATAACTATATATATATATATATATAAACTATATTATATATGAGCATATACTTATATAATATACATTTATAAGTAGAAAATTGTATTAATAGCTATAATAAGTAAATCTTTATGATATATAATTATATATCCATTTCTCATATGTACACTATTTCTATATCTATCTTTCTACCTATATAAGTATAGAGGAATCCCAAAAAGCATTAGTGAAGTTTTAAGTTGCTAAAGGTTTGAAACTGAACTAATGTTTTTCCCTTACTCTGTATACACAAATGTATACAACAGTTTATTTATGCCCAATGTCACTGCAAAAGTCACTTTAAAATCCACTTTAAAAAATAATTTATATTTTGGTCAAACTCTTCATTATTATTCCAAATATTCTCAAGATATTAAAAGGAATATTTTTGCTTAAATCTTCTTCATAAAATAAAGTTGAAAAACAACATCCTCAGAAAAGAAAATATAGATCTCTCTCAAGAAAATATATATCTCTCTGTCTCTCTCTTTTTCTCTCTCCCTTACCTTCTCTCTCCCCTCCTTCTTCTCTCCCTCTTCTTCCCTCCCTCTTTTCCTTTCTCTTTCTCTCCTCTCTCTCCTCTCTCTCTCTCTCTCTTACTTTTTCCCTCCTCCCTCTCTCTCTCTCTCTCTCTCTCTCTCTCTCTCTCTCTCTCTCTCTCTCTCTCTCTCAAAATATTTTTCTTTTTTTCTTTCTACCAATGACAGGAAACATTTTTCAGGCACTTTTGAAATGGACCCTTTAAATAGTCCTCTCTACAGTTTTTCAAGTAGATCCTTTTGTAAACAATAATAATAAAATAATAAAAATAAGTAAACACACAATTGTATACACATACACAATCATTCTAACTCCATACAGAGACTCCCAAAAATATAAATTCTTCTTAGATGTTCATTGTACACAGACACCCAAATGCCTTCTCTTTACAGAAAGAATACTTCATTTAAAATCATTTCTCAAGCATCATTTCTAATTTTCAGCCTCCAAAAATTGTTTCAATATCTTAAAGTTACAATGGCAATATATATATACACTTTCCAGACTCCTAAATAGATACCAATAGTCTTGGTGAAGTAGAAGAAGGCTTACACATACATTTTATCTGGGGAAGACAGGAGTAGGATAAATGGAAAAGTATCTGGAATATACAGTTGAACACGTTATCTTTTTTAAAAATGATTCTTGATTGTAATAATGACTACTTATAGGTATGCTAAATCTAATTTCACTTCAGGATTTAAAAAAAAAATCTTGTTTTCAACTTAAAGTCACATGGGGAAATCTATCTGTATTCCAAATATTTATTAATTACATTTCTTCAAACTTTTAGGTTTATATTTTGAATCCAGAAATATTAGATGACTTTGATGTTGTTTTTAAATTGTTTTACTTTATTCTAACTTAACAATTTATTGTTTTGTTTAAATATAAATGAAAGGCTAGTTATTTCTGCTATGAATTATTCTTTGTGCGTCTTCATGATTTATCTTGTGTAAGGAGTTTTAAAGAATAGTTAATTATGAATCAAAACTTATAAGACATGCATTGATAAGAATTTTATTGATAGAATATATCTGATTTAGAATTTGTTATATATCTTTTAGAAATGATAAAATTACAGATAATTGTTTCTCATTTTGGAAATGCATTTCCAAGAATTGCCCATTTTTATACAAGTCTGAATAAGATTTTGTTGTTGTCATTTGGGGTGGGAGGTGATAGATAATTGTTCCCATTTTAATTATTAGGGAGATAGAAGAGAAAATAAACTTGTTCTTACTTATTCTCCTTCTTTACTCTTGTTTTCTCACTATCCAGATGGTTATAAATATTTAGGGATCTGAGGCATTCCAAAGAAATTGAATCTGTTACATTCCTACTACAAATGCACCTAGATAATTCTCACTCTCATGATCTGTAAACTTCATAATTTACTTCCTTCTGCTTTCCCTTCCTGTATCCCCCTCCTGCTTTCCCCACCTGCATTTCTCCACTGAAATGCCACTGCTATATTTGAAATAACAAAATGCTTAGAAGAACCACTTAATTTTTCAAAAACAACCTAATATCATTCTATTCACACACAGATATTGTCCACTGAGAATTATCTGTTTTTTTTTTTAATTTGTTTCCTCTTGTAGAAACCAAATTTATCAACATATTATGAAACTTAGAAACAAAACACTTTATTGAAACAGCATGTGCACTGGCATCCCACTACTATTTATAAGATATCTAATTCACGCCCACTATTAGGAACTACAAAGCAAAATTAAAAATGTCATTAGCTCGGTTTTTCCAATACTCATTGGAATCTCAATGGGTTATTCACAACAGCAAAATTTGCGATATCTCCCATTTCCATTAAAACCCAGTCAATTAAATGCAATCAGGGAACTACCTAATTAATCATATAACAATTTGGTATTACTGATAAGATGCTTCTATGCAAATACCAGACAAAACAATAATAATAAGCTCAAGAATATAAACTAAATATAATGAAAATGAAGATTTAAAAACTAAGATGAACTTGAAACATTTTCTATCTATTGCCATATCCCTTGACTAAGGAAAAATATTGCCAGTAATATGTTTCCATTCTTTTTGGAGGAAAAAAAAAACAACATTCTGCTTCTATCATTATAGAAACATTGAATTATTGAAGTAAATTTTAGCAACTTCTGTCTCTCCTTTTTTTCTCCTTCTTAAAACATTCTTTACTTTCACTTTGGGATCCACACATTCCATCTTATGTGTTTCTTCCAATCTATCAGTCCTGGTTCTGAACTCATTTTTCTCCATTTGTTTTCTTGAAATCATACCTAACCAGTTCATTTATTCATTAATATCTTCCATGGAGTCCCTTGACCTTGTGTCTAATTCCTCTTAAATACCTGACCAAATTATAGTTATGTATTGTCCTCACTATCTGTATTTTTTGCTCCTATTCACAATTGTTGAATTACTTTAGAGAAAGACAAATAATTATATTTATTTCCAGTTCAAATTTATATTATCTCAACTAGATTTCTATTGATGAAAGGAAAACATTTTATTTTTCTCTTTCATAAACTAGATCTTGTTTTCTGAACACTCTCTTCTTTTATCTCAACTGAAAAAAAGTTAGCATCCTGAATTCTCCTTTCCTCTTCATCTCTGTGTCTCAAACCTTTTGCCATCCCTTATTTTTCCTCCTTCATTCCAGACTTTAATGAAGAGTGAATATTTTCCTTGCTAAGGTCAAAATCTCTATTTGTGTGCTTGATTCCATATTTTTTTTCTCTTCTTCCTAGAATAAATTCCTTCCCAACAATGTCCTTCTTCCATTTTTATTCTCTCCTTCCATATCAAATGGAGTTATTTCCAATGCCTTGAAATAATGCTTAGATCTCTCTGATTTTTAAAAATGCACCTCACCCTAACCAGTCAAGATAGAGTCCAATATCTCTCCTTTCTTTCACAGCTAGTTAATCTAAATTCCTCTTCTTTTAACTTTCTCTGATTTCTTAACCCCTAGCAGTTTGAATTCTTCCCTCACAGCTAGATTGAAATTTTCAAAATTACAAGTAAACTAAAAATTGCTAAAATCAATGCCTTTTTCTTGGTCCTCATCTTTCTTGCTTGCTGCAACTCTGTCAACCATCTTCTCTCCTTGATACTCTTTTTTATTTTAGTTTTCATGATACTGTTCTTTCCTAGTTCTCTTCCTAACAGATCACTATCCAGTCTCCTTTGATACATCATTGTGACATTATTGTTTATGCCCAAATACTGTAGCCCACCTCCCATGTCAGCACATTAAAAATTCCTTGATATTGCAAACTACAGATGGGAACATCCTTATATTAACCCCTTGCACACAAGAAGTGCTTAATAAACATGTATTAAAGTAAATAGAAATTTATTTAAATAACAATCATACATATTCCTGTGAATCTTAAGAAAAGAGTTTTTAGGGGCAGCTAGGTGGTGCAGTGGATAGAGCATGAACCTTGAAGTTAGGAGGACCTGTGCTCAATTCTCATCTCAAACATCTAACACTTCCTAGCTGTGTGGCCCTGGGCAAGTCACAACCTCAATTGCCTTAGCAAAAAAAAAAAAAAAATTAATTCAGAAATCAATTTGAAAGCTGAATGTTCCCTTAAACTCTAAAGCTCTGATCCTAGGATATATTTGGCTAGGCATACCACTGCACTGCCTCCAAAGATAGATCTATTCATAGAGTATTTGAAAAAAAAATTGCTGCCCTAGAAATATTTACTAACATATTCAAAGAAGAAAAATGTTTTGTTAGGTATGGTGCATTTTATTTCAGTAATATATAAATTTGAATATGAAAGCAAAACTTATCTATATTATTGATCTTGAACTTTTATAAATCCAGAATTTTAAAAATCCACATATATGTCCATATAACTTATTTGTATGTAACACATGTGTATGTAGGACTTATGTATTCCTATTTTATTAATACACTATAATTACATGAACCTCCAGCTTCTCCTACATATGTATAAATGTACATTTATGTGAATATGTATATGTGTATGCATGTGTGTATATACATTTATGTAAATTGTGCATGTATTTACATATATCTATATTTACTGTGTTTGTGTATGTGTGTGTGTGTGTGCCATTCTTTACATGTACATGTTCTTATCTGCCTATGCAATTTTCTAAGACTAAAATTTGCAAAGAAAGTTCCAACCTAAGTTACTTAATGGGGTTTCCTCACTTTATAGAGGGTCTTGTAATTTGGTTTCATTGCACTCTAGTTAACAATGCATATCTGTATCTGCAGTTTATAGTTTTATAGGAATTATCTAGGTTGCTGAGAAGCTAGGTAGTACAGTACTTTGAGCCTAAAATTAGGCCAGAATTACCCTAGAATTAGTTCAAATCTGGCTTTAGATGCTTACTAGTGTGTAATTCTAGATAAGACATTTAACTTGCAGTTATCCATTTCTGAGGGTTTTTATGAGAGTCAAATGAGATAATGCTAAAGTATTTAGCATAGTACCTGACACATAGAGGTACTACATAAACATGATTTATTGTTATTATGTGATTTGTTTTAGCTGTAACAGCCTGTCAATATCAGAGGTGAAAACTAAATTCATTTCTTGCTCTTTCTAAGAAACCTTCTCTCTTCCCTGTCACATAGCATAGTCCATCCTCTAGACAGTAGACAAAATACATATCCTAAAATATAGATCTTATTAGGTCATCAACTTGGTCAATAAACTTTATTGAGTCACCTCTAGGATCCAATGTAGAATATTTGATCTATCATTTAAAATTCTTTATTAATCTAACTCATTTATCCCAATCTTTCTGGTCTTTTTACACCTTACACCTTGTCCTTCCTTCTACTCCTCCAAATACACTGGCTTTCTTATTGTTCTATATCTATCAATAAAAAATGTAGTTATAGATAGATAGATAGATAGATAGATAGATAGATAGATAGATAGATGGATGGATATATAGATAGGAAACTCCACTTCTTGTTTCTGAGCATTTTTACCGATTGTCCTTCATCCCAGAAATGCTCATCTTCCTTATCTGTGCCACCTAGTTTCCTTATCTCCCTTCAAGACCAAAATAAAGTCATATCTTCTACAGGAAGACTTTCTCACTTCTCTGAATTCTAATGCATTTCTCTTTATTTCCTATTTTATATATATAACTTGTTTGCAATTTTGAGCACCAAGAACTATCAATGATATTACAGTTTTTACTTTGGTATGATGCTGATTCTCCCCAGTTTTGAAGCTTTTTTCTGACATATAGTATACTATTCACCTCTCATAATTATGCAGATTATTGAATCCATCAGATCCTTTTCAGTTGACCAAGAGTTTGGTTGTGCTTTCTCTCCCTCCCTCCCTTCTTCTTCCTCTTCCTCCTCTCTCCCTCCTTTTGAGCCCCTCCCCATTTTCTCTCTCATATCTTTTCTCACCATATTGCATTTAGATAAAGGTATGTCAATCTTTTCTTAAATTAAGTCATTAGGTATCCCAGACATAAAGAACAGGGGAAGAGATACAAAAAGAAGTGAAAGTAATATTATGTATTTAAATATAATATTATGAAGTTTGGATAGGACAAAAGTATAATTAAGAATATTATTATGAAACAAGACTGGATTATTAGGATTTACTATATAGCAAAGTCCTTGAATGTCAAGGAGAAAACATAACTTTTCTCAAAGAAAGTTATGAGGTCACAGAAAAATACTGATTTAGAGAATAATATGACTAGGAGTGAATATTCAGAAATATGAAAGAATAAAGGGAAGCATTGCAACAGTAAGAGATGTAAGAAAATGCGATTGAACTATAGAACAAGTAACATAAGGTAGATTTGAAAGTATTATACAATCCTGTAAAAATAGTGTACCTTGCCTTCCACTCTTCAACTATTGAATTTTAAGCTGTCTTTTAAAGAGCAACTCAAATGCCATCTCTTCAAACCTTTCCATGATCTTTCCAATGAACAAGAACCTCTGACACAGACTTTATTTAATACTTTATATCATTCTAAAACAATGATGTCAAACTCAAAAAGAAATGGGGACTACAAAACTAAAGATCCATATGGTTTGACTTAAAAACCTGCATATTAACTGCAGTCTTACATGCATGAAATGCATTAAATTTATATATTAAATTTATATGCATATATGCATTAAATGGTCCAAGGGATATCTTTGCCATATGTTTTCTAAGCCATATGTAATAGTGTATATCATGGGTATTCCAAAGCTAATCAAGATACTATTTTATAATTTATAACATAATAGGGACAATCAAAGTATACAAATAGACAATTTTCAAATTAAGTAATTAAAGCCATCTGTAGGCATATGGAAAAATTTCTCTCAATCACTACTGATCAGAGAAATGCAAATTAAAGATAATGATAAATGTTGGAGGAGATTTGGGAAAACTGGTACACTAATGCATTATTGTTGGTGGATTATGAACTGATCCAGCCATTCTAAAGCATAATTAAGAACTATGTCCAAAGGGCTATGAAACTGTCCATAATCTTTGATCCAATAGTGTCATTACTCGTCTGTATCCTAAAGACAAGACAAAAGGGAAAAAAATATATGTAGCAGCTCTTTTTTTTTTTTTTTTTTTTTTTTTTTTTTGTGGTGGCAAGGAATTGGAAGATGAGTGGATATCAATTAATTGGGAATGGCTGAATAAGTTGTGGTATTTTAATGTAATGGAATACTATTGATCTATAAGAAATGAGCAAGATTATGAGATGATCAATTGTAACAGATTTAGCTATTTTCAGCAATACAGTGAACTAAAACAATTCCAACAGAATTGGGATAAAAAATATCATCCTCATGGAGGGAAAGAAGTATGAGAAAGAATGTTGATTAAAGCATACAATTTTCCTTTTTTTCCCTTTTTTAATGGATTTTTACTTTTGCTTTGATTTTTCTTTCACATGACTAATGTAGAAAATAATTAAAATGATTGTACATGTATAACATATCACATTGCTTGCTGCATTGGGGAGGGAAGAGGGAAGGAACAGAGAGAAAAAAATTGGACACTCAAAATCTTACAAAAATTAAATGTCAAGAACTATCTTTAAATGTAATTGGAAGAAGAATTATCACTGAGGAGGAAATCAAAAATTAAATATGAAATAACATTTGATATAAACAAGAATCAAAAATATAATATGGACCTTATTTTAGCTAAACTTTAAAACTTCCCTAGTATGTATGTGTATATATATGTGTGTGTGTGTATATATATATATCACAGTTCTTAGGATATATGGGGATAAATAAATCAATTAACAAGAATTTATTAAATAATTTCTACTTGCCAAGGATTATATGAGACATTGGGTTACAAGGACAAAAAGTGAATATTATCCTTGGTAACTAAAACAAACAAACAAATACAATAGCTTTGACTCCAGGATTTCTCATCTGCCATAAATCATGCCTTCTAGGAAGGAGTACTGCAGGCTTTCAAAAAAATGAAGAGGATAAATTTATTTCAAACTACAGAAATTTTAATGTCTATGAAAATTTTAGAAAATTCTACCAATCGCCTCCACTAACCCAAATGAGTCAACTTTCTCAAAATCCCTTCTTTTGCAGATCTTTTGTAATCAGACTTTCAACACCACTACTTTACTTAAAAATTGCCTCAAAAGATGTTTTATTTGCCAAATAAAGTAGGAGTTGAAATATTTTAAAACTCAAAGGAGGCAATATCTAAAAAAGAAGATAATAGAAAAATACATTTTTAAAAAGTGTTTAAAATTTAGTCAATAAGAAAGGAATATTTATCAATATGGTTTCATTGAGCCTTAGTAAAAAGAAACCCAGGGCTGAAATATAACTCACTAGGAATCAGAATATCTGGGTCCTACTGTAGTATCGAATCACTGAATCTCTTTTTGACTTTGGTTAAGTTATTTAACCTTACTGGACTTCAGTTTCTTTATCTTTCAGGGGAGGGTAAGGAAAAAGATAATTTTTGAGCTTTCAAATTCCATGAAAAAGGAGAGAGTTCTTTCCAGTAGAAAAACAGGATCAATAAATAAGTTGTTTTCTTTTTAAGTTAATCTGTTTGGCCTAAAGAGAAATATTAGAAGACCCATTTGTATTTCTTATAACTAACAGGATTCTGTATGTCCTATGGTATAAAAACCCAGAGGAAATTTAACTTAGCCCCCAAATAAATAATCTATGCTAAAGGACTTTTGAATAAATGTTTGTGGAGCAAAGGACACTTAGAAAATTTGAGCATATCACAGATGAATGGCCAGCTAATTTCCAGTTCATTCATGGTCCTCTGGTAATCTTATATAAAATAAGATTATTTTTTTTTCTGAGAAGGAAGATTTGATTTTTGTTTCTTCATTATTTTGGTCGAGGAAGTGTAGAGGGATGGAACTCTGCAAAGGTGTATTTAAATCTAAGACAACAGAGTACTTAAAGTTTAAGTACCTTCTCAATGTAAGATAAAGGTTCTATAAACATATACTTAGATGATATGTGATGTGATGTGATGGATCTCCCATTTGATGCTTGATGAATGTGTTATGGCGAGGTAGTCATAAGCCTGAAGCCCTCAAGAGAGCTACCTGGGACATTTATTGGCACCAAAGTGTATTAAGGAACTGCACACAGCTCAATCATAATTTTAGTGAAGAAGTCCCTGTGACCCTGAAATAGGATAAGTATTAAAATAGCCAAGAAGGAAACTTTGTTAAAAGCTAAACTAGTAACTTTTGTTTTCTAGGTGAAATGGGGCAGATACTAGGAAAAGAATTCCCCCCCCCCCACTCCCACCCTAGGGAAGTTTATAGAAAGTATACTTAGGTTAATAAATAGGCAAAGTTTGCTTGTAACTTGGGAGCAGATTGGTGGATTCTTAGAAATATTAGAATGCACATCTCCTTGGTTCTTCATATATAATGTCCATGCTAGCTCTCTGGAGGACCTTAGGATCAGTCAAAGTCAGAATCAGTCAAAGTCCTTGGTCTTTAGGAGGAGAAGTGAAGGAGGCAGGCAAGCTGCCACTGGCTCATCAAACATGAATCCTAGACTCTGGAGTCTGGAGCCTGAAGTCTTCCCTCCTGAGCCTGCTTCTTCAGCAGAGAGACTCTGACCTTCTCTCCATCCTCCAATCCTAGACTATGATTACCTCACCACAACACATTCAGCAAGCACCAAATGTGAGAGCTATCATATCACCATATCATCTAAGTATATGTTTATAGAACCATAATCTTACATTGAGAAGGTACTTAGACCTTAAGTACTCTGCTGCCCTAGATTCAAGCACACATTTTTAGAGTTCTAGCCTTCTAGGAGGAAGACTTTTTACAAGAATAAAAATATATGGAAATTTATGAGGACTTTATAAAATTATGTTTTGAAGTTGTATTTAAATGTTTATTTTCCCAAGTTTTGTGAATTACTGCACATAAACTTTTTTTTTCTGATACTATTAACTATGGTACTGAAAAAGTATTCCTTAGTCACAAAAGACTTATCTAGGACTTGGAATTATGGATTTTGTCAAAAAGTACTTTCTGAAGAAATTTTACTTTCTAGGGAAAGCTGAATTTAAATTTGGTCTGGGGTAGTATAAAAGAGATGTCCCACATTACTCAACACTATTTAATCTCACAAAACTGCTATGTTTGATATTTTTATTAAATAAAATGTCTCTCTAATTTAATTATATCATCAATCCATCAAAGTTAAAAACTAGTTGTGAACAAGGATTGCATATTTCTGTTAAGTTGATCAATCAAATGTATAAATTAGATATAAGCTTAATGAAAGCAGTCACTACCAACATGAAATATCTTTTAAATGTGTTGAAGAAAACTACTTATATTTAGGATTTATCTAAAATAGTCAGTTCAGAATTTGTAATTTCTTTGTCATGTCAGACTGGTGATAAAATAATTCCAACTACGCTCTTTAGGGGAAATCACTTTGAGGGAATGGTCTTCTAACTCTCCTTCCTCTATTGAAAAATTTAAAATGTATATTTACCATTAAATTTTTTAGATTTATCTTTTTCTCAGGATTGATTTTCTGGGAAAATGAATGTAAACTTCACTTGTTTTATATATTTTTTAAAGTTCTATTGTAATTTCTCTAGTTCTCTTTCATTCTGAGTTAGGGAGATAGAAACTCCATTTGGATCAACTTTATTATGGTAATACATTAGGGGATGCCCTTAGATATAAGGATTTCAAAAAAATTTGACTACTTTACAAAGAAAATCATTTATGGTATGATCCTAAAGTCAACTGTAATCTTAATTATTTCTCCCCTAATGAGTCAGATTTGAACCTCTGAGAAAATATTGTTTTCCTTATCTTTGTAGAATTGGAATTATCCCCAGTTGATAACTGATCAAAAGATATAAAAAGACAATTTTCAGATGATAAAGTTAAAATTGTTTACACTTATGAAATAATGCCCTAAATCAATATTGATTAGAAAAATTAAAACAATTATGAGATATCACTGTACAGCTCTCAGATTGGCTAAGAGGACATGAAAAGATGATGAAAAAGGTTGGAAGGGATGTGGAAAAACTGTAAAACTAATGCATTGTTCACAGAACTATGACCTGAACCAACCATTATGGAGAGCAATTTGGAACTATGTCCAAATAGCTGTTCAAACTAAATACCATTTGATGCAACAGTGTCTGTGTCTCAGAGAGATCATAAAAGAGGCAAAAGGAACCCCAAGTGCAAAAGTGTTTGTAGCAGTTCTTTTTGTGATAGCAAAGAATTGAAAATTGAGGAATGGCTGAAGAAGTTATAAAACTAATGGATTATTATTTTTCTATAAAAAAAATTCTGAACAAGCTGATTTTAGGAAGGCCTGGAAAGATTTACTGATTAAACTGATGCTGATCAAAACAAGCAGAACCAGGACTACATTGTACATAGTAACAGTAAGATTGTGCAATGATCATTTATGAAATACTTGGTTCTTCTCAGAAGTTCAATGATTAGAGGCAGTCCCAACAAATTTTGAATGGAAAATGCCATCTGTATCTAGAGACAAAAACTACAGATGTAAATCACCACATGCTATGTTGACTAAATTTTTCTTTCTTTTTTTTCTGTGGTTTTTCCCTTTTTTTCTGATTTTTCTCTCCCAAGATGATTCATAAACAAATGTATATAAAATTATTGTACATGTATAATAATAAACAATAACAAATCTGAAATAAACCATGATGTCTACATCTCTTAAATCTTGGGATCTTGCTTTGGAATATATAATGCCTTTATTTTCCCAGGTTTCTTTTGCCAATTATGGGAACTTTTCTTTGACAACTTGCTGAAATGTGCAATTAGCTTCTTACATTTTTTTCTTGATTTTCTACAACAAATTAATCCTGCAATCATTGACAGTCTCCAAGCTCTGGTTCTTAGGATAACATGTGTTTTAGTCACTTGAATAATTTAACGATTTTTAAAAGCATATATTTTCCAATTGCTCTTCATTTTTTATGTCCATTCTCCTCTGCAGTAAACTGCTATTGGTTTGCTTCTTACTGTCAATATGCATATTTTCTATCTACTAATAAATCATATAGACTTTTCTGATTATCAATTACTGCATGCCATAATGGATGAATGATCCCTGCCTTCAATTCCAGGAAGATAAGTTCAGATTCTTCTATCACATATTGACTATATAACCCTGCCTACATTTTCATTTCCCTAAAATATCTCTAATTTGTAAAGAAAATGCCAACCTTCATTGTTGAAAGAGATTTCTAAACTAATAAAATCATGACTTAGAGTTCTTAACTTTATCTTTACAAGAACTAAGAGTTATCTGGTTTGGGAAGTTTCCTTCAGTCCAATACAATTGAGTAATCATGCACATACTGATAATACCAAAAATTTAATCAGGAAAGTGTTTCTACCTCAGAATTTACTGTATAAAATTGCTACTAAAAGCAGTTTATTGTAATAGAAGCCAGAATTAAAGATTGTCAAGTTTCTCAGCTATAAACTTTTATACTAATCATAATATGATTCTCTTTTTAAAAGTATTTTCAAAACTATTCATAGATATCTTAATTTTTCACAGATCTGCAACAGTATCTATATATTTTATATTCTAACTAGTCTTTCAGACGTATTCAATTAGCTACAACAATAAATTATTTTTGTAATATGAGTCATCTCCCTCTAACAATAGTTTGTTGAATTTGTATATTTTGTATAATGATTTTTCTTAAAGTAGGAAACAATTTTAATGATTGGTTTTACTTGTAGAAAGAGGCAATATGGACACTAGAAAATGAGTTGAATTTGGAATCAGCAAAAGTACTCAAATTCCACTCTTGTCACATTAACATTGTGACTTTGAGTAGACTACTTAATGTCTCTCAGCAGCAGTCTTCTCATCTGCAAAATGAGATTGGTCTAGATGGCATCTTAAGTCCCTTTAGATCTATAATCCTATGATCTCTAAACTTTGATTTATATGAAGTATAGTTAAGAGACCACAAAAAAGCCTTTCCTCTTTCTTTTAATATTATACCAAACTAAAATGACATTGTAAACATTAATTTAAAATAGTGCCCATTTAAATAAACTTGTAGGCTTCATATTCTCAAAGGAAATATTTGGTCCTGAAAATTCATGACACTTTAGTCTGTGTCCATTTGCAAATATAATTAGAAAAAAAATGAAAATGACACGTAATGTTTCCCAGATACACCAATGAGGTCATCAGTCTTTTTTTTAATAGCTAAAATGTAGGTACAAGTCTGTCTGAGCTTGGCTGAAACATTAGTTCAATTGCATTAAACATTTCATCCTTATTTTCTTATATTAATATATGTATATATTAATAACACAAAGATCTGAGAAATCTGCATACTTTTTTGATTTAAAGACCAAATATTCCACAATACAGTTCCAAAAAAGAAAACTTGGAAGTCAATCTTAATTAGTTATTAATTAAAATGGTAACAAAATACATATTGATTTTTCATTTAAAAATCCATATTTTTGTGTAATGAGATGATAGGAGCTATATATTCTAAGAAGGCAGCAAAAATATCCTGAAGAGATTGTGTCGTGGTTTCTTATATGACTGTTGTGCATCTAATGTGATCAGAGCTATAAAGACATAGAGCCATTATCAACAATTTCTGAGATAACAAAGACACTTTTATTTTCAAAGATCAACATAATCCATAGGCCTTAGCCTCATCAGGTTCTAGGTCTTCTGAATGTGGTACACAGAAACTAAGTGGGACAGCAGTACCACAAGTGTTGAACTACCATTATTACAATAGAGAAAATGAGATAAAAGATGGAACAGTGTTCAATTCTATTCTCCTTAGGAGGTGGAGGACCAAGGTAATGGAAAGAACAAAAAGAATACATACATCATAAAATTATCAGAGTAATATATAGGCCTTTTGTTGGTTGTTGTCTTTTATTCTTGAAAAGAACCAAAATAATATCCCATTGC